>NC_057779.1:6710458-6711570 GCF_014825855.1 Bombus pyrosoma | reverse complement strand
GTTATATGGTGTTACGATATAACGTATAACGTTATATAGTATTATGATATATAGTATAACGTTATATAGTATTATGATATAACGTATAACGTTATATAGTGTTATGATACAACGTATAACGTTATATGGTGTTACGATATAACGTATAACGTTATATAGTATTACGATATAACGTATAACGATATGTGGTGTTACGATATAACGTATAACGATATGTGGTATTACGTTTTAACGTATAACGATATGTGGCATTACGTTTTAACGTATAACGATATATTGTATTATGATATAACGTAAAACGATATATAGTATAGCGATATAACGTTAAACGCTATATAGTACTACGATATAACGTATAACGTTATATAGTAATACGATATAACGTATAACGATATATGGTGTTACGATATAACGTATAACGTTATATAGTATTATGATATATAGTATAACGTTATATAGTATTATGATATAACGTATAACGTTATATGGTGTTACGATATAACGTATAACGTTATATTGTATTATGATATATAGTATAACGTTATATTGTATTACGATATAATGTATAACGTTATATAGTATTACGATATAACGTATAACGTTATATAGTATTGTATTATGATATAACGTATAAGGTTATATAGTATAATGATATAACGTATAAAGTTATATAGTATTACGATATAACGTATAACGTTATATTGTATTATGATATATAGTATAGCGTTATATTGTATTACGATATAATGTATAACGTTATATAGTATTACGATATAACGTATAACGTTATATAGTATTATGATATAACGTATAACGTTATACATTATAATGATATAACGTATAAAGTTATATAGTATTACGATATAACGTATAACAATATATAGTATTATGATATAACGTATAACGTTATATTGTATTACGATACAACGTATAACGTTATATAGTATTACGATATAACGTATAACGTTATATTGTATTATGATATATAGTATAACGTTATATTGTATTACGATATAACGTATAACGTTATATAGTATTACGATATAACGTATAACGTTATATAGTATTACGATATAACGTATAACGTTATATAGTATTACGATATAACGTAT
>NC_057779.1:6708801-6709958 GCF_014825855.1 Bombus pyrosoma | reverse complement strand
TATAGTGTGACGATATAACGTATATCGTTTTGTAGCATTACGATATAACGTATAACGTTATGTACTATTACGTTATAGCGTATAACGTCACGTAGTATTACGTTATAACGCATAGCTCCATGTAGTATCACCTTCTATCGTATAACGTCATATGGTAATACAATACAACGCATAACGCTATATAGTATTACCTTAAAACGTACAGCTTTATATAGTATTACGATATAACGTATAACGTTATGTGGCAATACGGTATGACGTATAACGATATGTAGTATTAGGGTATAATGTATAACGTTATACGGTATTACGATATAACATATAACTATATGTTGTATTACATTATAACGTATAACGCTATGTAGTATTACCTTATAACGTATAACATTATATAGTATTACGATATAACGTATAACGATATGTAGTATTACGATATAACGTATAACATTATGTAGCATTACGATATAACGTATAACGATATGTAGTATTACGGTATAACGTATATTGTTATGCAGTATTACGTTATAACGTATAACTCTATGTAGTATTATCTTATAACGTATAACATTATGTAGCATTACGATATAACGTATAGCGTTATGTAGTATTACGACATAACGTATAACACTATGTAGTATTACCTTATAACGTGTAACGTTAGGTGGTATTTCGATATATCGTGTGTCGTTATGTAGCATTACGATATAACGTATAACGATATGTAGTATTACGGTATAACGTATATTGTTATGCAGTATTACGTTATAACGTATAACAATATATAGTATTACATTACAACGTATAACGATATGAAGTATTACCTTATAACGTATAACTTTATATAGTATTACGATATAACGTATAACGTTATGTAGCATTACGATATAACGTATAACGTTATGTACTATTACGTTATAACGTATAACAATATATAGTATTACATTACAACGTATAACGCTATGAAGTATTACCTTATAACGTATAACTTTATATAGTATTACGATATAACGTAAAACGTTATGTAGCCTTACGTCACAACGTATAGCGTTATATAGTATTACGATATAACGTATAACGTTATGTAGTATTAAGATATAACGTATAACGGTATGTGCTATTACGTTATAACGTATAACGTTATGCAGTATTACATTATA
>NC_057779.1:6619019-6708301 GCF_014825855.1 Bombus pyrosoma | reverse complement strand
AATTGCAACAGCTAAGGGTGATCATAGTAATCTATCAAAAAAAAAAAAAAAAAAAGGAAAAAAATTGGAAGATATTTGTGCAAAACACACACAAATATAAATTAATACGTTCGAATTTCAAATCGTCCTTTCGAATCGCATCGCAAGCAACGTAAGCTCTAGATATCGATGAATCTGGCAAACAAATCCGACTCGCGGGACTTAGTACACAATCCTGTCTGTGCATAATCGTGAACTGCCGCTTGTGGTCAAAATGCACAGCGAAATGGAATTACGGCGCACGTGGCGGAAAGCGCGGAACAAACGGTAGCGAGAAGATAAGGGTTCGTCGATCGTATGGCGATTTGTTCGAAAAGTCGACAGCTGGAAAACGCGATCTCTCGCGTGCGGCTTCTATGCTTTTATAACGCTTCGTCGTCCTTAAATTTTTCCTTCTTTTTTAATCGTTCTTCGATATCTTGAACGTGATTTTAGGACTATTCGTAGATAGGCGTTATGGGTACTATGTTGTTGTGGAATTATTTGATTCTCTGTGCTTTACGCGAAGAGATTTTGTGAAAAGGAAAAAGGAAATGAGCGATGAGATGGGGGAATCATTTCTTAACAATTAGACAATTATTACAATATAATGATATAAAGATTTAATATAAGAAATAGTACGTACAATGATATGTTAATAAATAATTATTATAATTCTCGCATACGTGAAGCTACTTGAAGCGTTTATCTGTCGACACTTTATACACTTTACAGCTATAAAATCGATCGATTATTTATGTATCAATATACAAAGACATTAAACTCTTCAAGTATATGGAGAAGAATTTCAATAAATACGAAATAAACAGTTTGTTTATCAATATGTAAAATGGATATACTTCTAAGAGGTATACGAAATTCAGTAAACGAATTGTCTGAATAAAAGTATCCTCTTCAAAAATGTACATGCCAATTGTCCCTATTAATTAATCGGCCTTGAAAGATGAAATGTGTTGAAGGTCACTGCTTTTAAGAAAACTCTACATCTAATCTTTTTAGCTTTCTAAAGCATTTGAAGCCATCGACAGCGCATAGACAAAAGACTGGGACGAAGGCAGGCCATAAACAGTCGAAAGGCGACGTTGGCTTCAGGGTTTTTCAGTTACAGAGTAACACTGCTAGCGTGCGGATCTGGAGCAGCTCATATTATTATTTCAACTTTTGTATCTTTTTCACTTCCGTATTTCAAATATATTTTCAAACTTATAATTTATCCACGCGTCTCTCTCATTATACATCTAATAACCTCAACAAAATGAAAATAGAACGAATGCAACAAAATATACTATGAAAGAACTACTATCTGTATATCGTACGCGTCGATAAAAGGAATTTCGAATTCTTGACATTCAAATGATCTTAACACATTTGCGTGCAACGTCCTACACGCTCGATGGTAGCAACTCGTCCATCATGTTACCAGGTATATTTAATATTTACGACTAGCACGACTGCGCCTGTCGCGTTCCTGTTTCCATCTGAATTAGCAGAGATGCACGTGACATTATTTATGAATTGGAAACTATCGCTAATAAATTATATCCAATCACAGGAAATCGTATATTTCGGTGTCAACCGACGCGTCACCAGGCGATTAGGACACGGCGCGAGTCGTTCTATTTCAAGTGGAGCAGCTTGCTTAGAATTGTCGCGTCGTTATTGCGAATTTCGGTGGTTCGCGGAAGTACGGAAGAATTTAAGAGACACGAGTCGAACGTGCAAAACGTTTATTTCAGTGATCTTTCATTGAAAAAGACACTCGTGGAAAGTTTGCGTACAGTCTAGAAACCAAACGGCGAATTTACGTGATAGGAACTGGTGAAGATGATTTTAAGAGTTTAGCTTGCAATTAATATCCGTGTAGCTCATTTTAAATATTCCCGATAATCTTATCTGATTTTTTAATTCGTACGTCTATGACATTGTTCTTAGATTTCCGGCGAATGAAATATAAATAAATATAAAAATAAAAATTACCCTTGTTTAATCGTGAAAGAATTGTTCTTGAAGACATAAAAGGTGAAGCAAGAATTCCTGCTAAATACGATAATAAAATATTGATAGTTCAAGTAACGTTTCATTATGACACAGCAATTAAATACTCTCGATAGTATTTATTAAGTGATTTCTGTCATTATCAATGTCAAAAGCATCGAGTGTCGCAGACAATCGCTTATTTACTCCATTATCTTGTAGAGCGCAGAGCGTAGACGATCAACCTTGTTCGTTCTTGAGTTCCTCTTTTATCTATCATTTCGCGACAAATGTCCTGTCCTGTGATCTTTCGTGCGATCAATCGTACGTCCAGCATATCGCACGTGCCTTTTGTTCGGCGATTTTTCGTGCCATTTTCGGCCAAACAAACCTACCAGAATATTAAATATAAAATAACCTTTAAAGCGAAAAAATCGAATTATTCTGTTGACTCTCTGTTTTGAAATCTTTTACTCTCCGTTCTGAATTCCCATCCATTAGTTCATTTCGTCGGTCGAAATGCAGATTCTTAATTAATCAATTAATCTACTATATGTAAATTGTAACTTTTAGTGGAATTAAATGGAGAATCGTTTCTGGTCGTTGAACGTTGATCAAAAATTTGGTAGGAGAAACTTTTCTAATGGAATTTAAATACCGAGGCTAAAAATGATTAAATACTGACAGTAAATATTTAAAATATTTAAGAAGAACTCGATTTTTTACATTATAATATACGACATATAATATAATATAAATACATTTAATTTCAAGATAAGTAAAAGCAGAATGACAAAATTAAATATAAAATGACATATAACTTATCGAAATATAAATATCTCTTTTGAGCAAAGGTTGCACGTTTGCTTAATATTTTTCAAAGGGTTTGAGCAATCAAATTGAATTGTTATTAGTTTCGATATATGTACATGTATAATTTTAATCGCTTAGATATATTATCGATACATGAGGCTCCGATCTTAATCCGGTAATGTGAACAGCTAAGTTGAAGTAGATTATATCGGTTAGAATAAATATTCTCGGGACGTACCGTCGCCAATGAATTCTAATAGAGTCGATACCTATAGCATACGTACGTACGAATTCATATTAGATTTAATGCTTAAACGTCTTTTAATTCGGTAAATATGATTGCAGATAGATAAAAGTGAAATAAACAGGAATTTGTTTGTTTTTCACATAAAGCCTCTTAATTTAGGTTTCTTCAAGCAATTAACCCAAATAACTGCGACATTTAATTTATCTTATATTTATTTATTTCTCAAATATCACGTTGTCGAAGAAATTGCTGCGAAATTTATAAAACGTGCCAACTGTTTACCTTCTAATTATTTCCTTATGCGTTACATTATCTTCCTATGAAACTAAATTTTCTGCATTTTTGCTGCATTTTTAAATCGTTAAATCGCCGAAGCGTTCCTCTGTATCTAGAAAATCTACGAAAGTGTTTCCTAATGGATACAATTATAGAAAGAATAATATTCAATCGGCGAAACAGTAAACTGCCATATATTACGGGATGATGCAATGTGGGATCTCTTACTGCGAATCAAAGGAAAGATTCGCACGTACAAGCACGTCTTTTATCTATGGGTGAAATCTTCGTGACATTTGTATGTCGACATTCTCAGTTATTCCATTGTTTGAGAGATAATTTCAACCGCGTGTGCCTTGCAGTTTTCCGTAATAACCATAACGGCGCCAAAACGATTATCTCGTTTAAATTCGTTTTATGACGTAATATACTCGGAATACTCGATATACTTTCGCGCATTGCGCGCATTCTTTGCGTATTCGCATCTTTTAACAATAACGATAAATAATATCGAGCGAAGCTGACACTACAGGTAGTTCGTATTGTTCACGTTCGCGCCTCGTTCCGAGCAACCACTTCTCTGCGGAATGACGTCACGGAGGAATGCAGCATCGTGATTGGTCGGTCAGCTTGAAGCGTCACGGTCGAGACGGTGAGGAAAAGAGCGCGCGCGACGAGTTAAACAGTGGAGGGGGAACGTCTGCGTGAGGAGGGCAGAGCTGTCTCGACACTGTGCTATTTTCATCGGCGCGCTACTGCTGGCCCAGATTCGATCCGACCGTCTCGACGTGAACATCGGAGTTGTCCGCGAGTTCGCAGGGTCTCCCGGTTCTCTTATATCCACCGAACACTCAATTAATAAATCCCCGATAGTTATTCGCCGTGTAAATCTTAAAATCTCAAGATCAGTTAAGTGATTGTAATCCATGTATATATACGTGTATGTATATAGATACATATAGTAATACATATCTCGTGAAGTTGGTGGAAGTTCATCGAACGTATTATATTCGCTGGAGTGAGAGAGAGAAAGGCGTGTTTTTACGACCTGTTCCTGCTACAGAATTATTGCGAGGTGAAATCGTGTACAACACGTAGTGTGCATTACACAGTGTGTATAAGATGTGACTACTACCTGTGTGCATCTTCACGCTGTTTTGTCGAACCCGCAACCGTGCAACGTGCAAAGCCGCGTCTCACCGGACTGGGATACAGCTGCTCACCGTGACCAGACTTGTCGTGTTGTCACATGACCTTAAGGTACGTTTCTCTTGGTTACACTTTTTCTTTCGTTTTCCGATGCCAGAAATGTCACGTGGTTAGATATCTCCATCGGATTATGTATAGTCGATAAAGAAGGAGCGAGTGTTTGTATGAAATTAAAGTTCTATGATTTTGCAATGTAAACGTATCTCGCGTTTATTTCTATTTTTATAAAGAAAACGTAATACGCTAAGAACTGAAGGGGCAATCCTATCGAAAATACGTGCATCTGTCGTTTAGCTAGACGTATCGTTAAAACGTATTTATCGTCGCTGCAAGTGAAGCGTAAAGGAAAAACACGATTTGATTAACCATTCGTTTCTTGGAACTTTTTAGTTCGGACAAAACTTTCCCGAGAACTCGACTTTCCTTATTTATCAGTTAATTAGTTGATGATTTGTCGAAATACGCCTGTCGTACTAACTAAATCGTAGAGGAAGGAAACGAGGTACTCGATAATTTTCTGCTTCCAATATTCTCCTCGTTCCAGCATAAGTTTCTCGAAAGCTCGATTTTTCTCAAATTGTATCGCGCTTTTACGTAGTAAACGATGTACATATTCGATGGCTCATTCACGCCTCGTAAACGGCAAACAGGTCGCACGCATTCCTTGGCATTGCGACCACTCATTAGCGTAAGCGTTGGCAAGCGACGATTATTAAACGATCTGTGTGTAAATGGAAATGCATTACAACACAAAGTCAATTCCGTCACGCGACTTTTTCCTCTTCTGGCGTACTACGTCTAACGAATGATCGGGACGAGTGAACGTAATTTATTGCAACTTTTAGTGGCTCTGTTTCAAATCGCGCTCCGTATTATCTATATATCGACAGAATTTCAAAAGTTCGCGCCGTTTAACTTCTTATACGACCAAGTCAGGATTGTTATAGGAAATGGATCATTTTGCTTGTGTCACTTTCACGTTTAAAGAAATCACAGGAACAGCGTAAAATTATCTCAAGGTAGAAAGTATCTTTGTTTTGAAATATATATGCAGTTTCTTTAAAATAGATGTTGGTTCATGATATTCGTTTCTATCTTATTTTATTTTTTACGCTGTTCCCTTATGTTAAATTTATGAAAATAAGCATTTCCTTTCGCGATATCGAACGCTAATTTCTGTACCCGGGCAATGCGAATTTAATAACTTAATAAAATTAATCAATTGGCTTTGGAGGGGCTCGTTTATCGATCGATATTATACCACGAATTGGTCCAGCATCGAAGCACAATCGTTCCGGCGCGGCATTTCCACTATTTTTATCGACAAGTTTCTCTCTAGGCACGTTGAACTTACGCGTGACCCGTAAAGGCTCGCTAGTTGAGCATCATCGTCTAATCCATACGTATCGTTTCACAAATATGGACGTAGAATTGGACTTCCAAACTTGTTTGAAAGAGTCTGAGAATCATTGGAATCATTGAAATATATTAACGGGAATTTCGATGAATATTAACGCGATCGGAAATTCTGGAGATTAGAACGTTGCAAGTTGCGAGGCTGTTTCGCGATCTTTTTATCGATAGTGAAATATAACGCATCTGAAAATGCTGGGAATGATGGCATTACAAAATATACAGATATCTCATAAACGGGAAAAGTTTCGTTAAAAAATTACAGACTATTCGTTTATAATGAACAATTACTAGATTTTCATGCAATTTCGTATCGGCAATCGTTTACGCGTTTTCAACGGTTTTTGCATCTCTGTGCGAACAATAAAAAATATAAAAATTGCTTGGTAATCATTTAAATTTTCCAATATACACCGGTATCATCTGTATGTGTCTGCTACGTTGAATTTCAAAACTTTCGTTACTTTCAATAGCTAAAATCTCAATTCGTGTTCTATGCAAGTAATCCTTTATCTGGTTTTATTCGTTGGTATAAATAATCTCAAGGTCGAGTCGGTGAGAGTTTAGATCACGTTTTATGCAAATTTACAGAGAATGTGGTTTCCCTTATTAAACGAATCTGTCGAATTCGAGCAGAAGGTTAATTTAGATCAGGCTCCGTTGAAACTTGGGCGAAATGTTTTCGAAATGGGTCAATGCTTTTGTAAATGTTAGAAGTTCTGCTCGACTTTTAACATATTCGCTGGGAAGTTTCGACGTGACGGCGGCCATCCGATCAACGGGAAAAGTAAACGTTTCTTGTTATTATCGGGCTTGTTATACCGATCGAATTACGTGTTTATTTGTTCGCGTATGTTACAAGCAAGCCATCTATAAGGTATTATCTACACTCTACACGATTAAATTGCCTTACGCAACTCCCCGACCACGGTCTGTTGCATGTGTGTGTCCCTGTTCAAATCTTACGTGCTATCCGATGATATTATACAGATATATAGATATTATCAAAAATATTTTCGAACGAAATACATCGAGATTTGAAGTGCGAGAGTTCCGGGAATTGGACAATCTGGGAAAGAATTTCACGAGAGAACACGAAAATCTCAACAAATTTGACACTGTGACGAGTCGTTCGTTTTTTTACAACTTGGCAACCAGAAAACTTGAGACTGTCGACAAATTTAGAAACTCGAAAAGGATGAAATGTCGCGTAAACTTCTTTCTTCGTCTTCGAGTAACATTATAGTCGAGTAAGAAATTTATGTTTAAAAAACAATTTACCTTCGGAAGTAGCTCCTTGTTTTTCGGTTCTTTCTTATTTATTTTTTTATTTCCTTTTTACACACATGCGAGAGAAAGTTAGTGGACGGCGGAGGATATATTCTTGGAAACCGTGGATAAATGTATCGGATTTCATAGATAACGTGCACTTGGAAGGGATTAGACGCTCCATTATTGAAAATACGACTCGTGCGAGCACATCCGAAGCGAGGAACGTACTCCGTCTTCTCGTATCGATGGTTTTATAGCGTTTGCAACTCTTTTTTTAATGCCGGTTCGCGTCATAAGGCGCTCATAACCACCTTTTTGCTATATAAACGCGCGTTTACATCACGTAAGCTTGTAAAGAATATCGATTCCCTTTAATCTTTGCTTTCTCTTCTTCTTTTCTCTTCTTCCCGCCAACTGCGAGCCGAGCGAACGTTTTATAAATAAACGTCGGTATTTTAGAAGCGTATTATAATAATAGTAATTAATAATAAAAATTACGATAATAAAAGTTTTATAATAACGGTATCGTATAGATCGTATTTTGTTACTTTGATGTTGTTACGATCGCTTCAAAATTAACTTACCAGCCCATGTTGTCGAGTTACGAGTGACTACAATAGTAAACTGATAAAGCTTTAAGGTATATAATTTCCATTCGTATTCTATATCTCGCGCGATAAGCGTATCGATATCATTAATCGCAGAATATGAATCGAAATGGAATACTCTAAAATTAAATAAGTTTACGCAAACTCTCGTGGCCGACCTCACGACCCTACGATACCAATTCAGGGTTAATGTCTCCTCGAATATTTAATCTCCCTGAATAACATACATATATCTTGATATTCCTTATTTCAATTCGCTCGTAGTATTCGACTATTATTCTAGATATTCGCGTATTCCTTGGTAATATCTTATAACCTAGTAAATTGATTAAATTGTTTGTCGTTTTCCAGCTGTATTTGAATTTCAATCTGTTCGCAGATTGGCGAAGAGATTAGATAAGACGTGTATATATATATATATATATATATATATTTTCCTTGTTTTAATGAAATTCAAGTCTTATTTATTTATAGTTGAACGTCGATCTCTGTCAAAAGTCTGTTATCTAAATTCGGCGAGATTACGTAATCGCGGATGGCGATTTCCATGAAATTAGCATAAAATATTTGAATTTAATGTAATTAGCGGAGAAACTATGAATAAATCGGAGAGCGTGGAATTGATGTACGTGCTTGACAAGCACGTGTGAGTGCAAGAATAGACTGGCGGAAAGCTAGGAATATTTTGACACGGATTTCTATTTCGCCGGGAAAGAATTTTTACTTCAAAGCGAGGAGACGTACAGTTACATTATTTAGACTGCAGTGGAGCACGAATGACGTCACAGGAGGGGCTCTAATCACGTTACACAATTAAATTCTTTCGTCTGTCGCGTTTTCCACGGAATTTCGTCCAAACAAGGAATACGCGACTTGTCACAATCGTGTGACTCAGCCAGCCAGCCGGCCGACACGTAAGAGGAATAGAGAAATTATCTTGTCACATAGGCTTCGTAAAGATAAATATAATAAAAGAGTCGTGCAACGTCTCGTCAATGTCACTCGAATTTCTCGCAAGTCCTAATTAAACTGAAGAAGATATTCCTTTGAATCATACATCGCGAATTAGATGTCTAGATCCGCGACGCGAGAATTTTATTAAATCGTTTGCTCGTAAATTAATCCTATCTGGTAAGCTGTAAATTATTCCTTTCGTTCGTTTATTCGTTTACCGTTGAATTTTATTATATCGCTCGAGTTCCTCGATTTGCCTGCGAATTTCCGGCGTTTCCAGACCCACCGTTTCGAAGAGGAGGGAAATAAAAAGGAAGCAAGAATCGAAAAAGCATTGTACAACGTTAAAACGACACGGCGTAAAGTTCGATTACGTCAAAGGCTCCTTGTACAGAGCCGCGTTTAGTGCATCTCGGGGCGGAAACGACGAGGCCACCTTGAAGCAACAGACCGAGAACACACTCGCTTACGTAGAAATTGGAGCTGTTACTATGCGACTTGTTGGGTACTCGAGGGTACTCGGCAAGTGGCTGCGAGAACACAAAAATTAACGCGTATCCTAGATGCATTTTTAATCGGCCATTTACAATGTAGAACGTCACATCTGTCGATTGCTATCTAAAAATGCAACCGTTAAATGAGCGATTTCATCGAGCGTTAATTCGTTCTTTTGTACTCCAAGTTCGATCATTTGGTGTGAACGTTTATTCAGACTCGAACAAATTTGCCAAGTGGCACGCGAACAATTCTAACGATGGCTACGATCAAATCCGCTCGATTCCAACGGATAATCAGAGGCGAAATATCAAGTAATGAGCGGCTAGAAGCGAGGCTTTTAATTTTCATAGGAGACTTTCGAAGCTTATATGCGATGTTTGTTGGTGGAATTTGATCGCGTTATTCGTATCATCGAGTTCGATTCTCCTAAAGAAAGTAGACATAGCTGGAAAATGTTGAGATTTCTAACTCGAACCTTTCGGAGAGATTAGACGAAGCTGATCCGTAAAAAGAAAATTGCACGGATTTAACGGACTAAGAAAAGCGACTACAGTCGCGTAACTTAGATTCTAGCAGTCTACCGGCAGTAATCCGATGACCTAATCAGACCTAGTGATCTAGTGGTCGAGTAAAGGTGCCAAGGAGAAAGTAGTTGAAAATAGTTGGAAAGAAACAGTTATACAACAAATAGCTGCCATTCCTAACGGTGAAGAAATGTCGTTAGAAATATACAGGGTGTCGCTGAACTGGCGATACAAGTGGAAAGGAGGCGAGTCTGCGTGAGAAGATAAATGGAAAATCTAGAGTGAAATTTGTCCTATTGTCGTCGAGGAAACAGAGTTTGAAAATTCACGCAGCGTGCTCGAATTTGGCTAATTATATCGGGACTACTATTTTACATTTTCTCCGGATTAATCGTTTGATTTCTCGTATTTTATTACATAGAATTTTAACGAAGTTTATCCGCCGGTTTCACCTAAGAGGCTACCATCAAAGAAAATCGCGTACCGTGAATGGCATTCCACTTCAAAATATATCTTCCTTGTTTCAGGACTCGATAAAGTCGGACAAATGTGACTTAAACGTGGTAATCAAGCGATAAAACTTCAATATTAAAGAAGAAAAATGGAACAATTATTGCTTGCCACGATTCTTTACACGACGATAATTGAAACGAAATTCAAATTACGAGAGATTATAGAATTAGATACTTTGAATTAGAGATCAGACTGAGATTTCCACCTTGAGCAGTAAAATTCTTCTGCGTGTAAACGCGGATAAAACAATTTTCCCTAGAGTTTGTTTGCGACTAACGATTTTTAGCAGTTCGTTAACAAATATTTCTAGACGACAGTATCGTATGAAATATATTAGGTTGTCCGAAAAATGTCTTTCTTTGGTAAACGTGTCTTTTACAACAATGCAGCTTCGTAGAAACGTGAAACCAAGTGAAATGTCTCGGTGTTTATCTCAACGGAACAAAGTGGATCGAACGTAATTCGACAAAACGATATAAAACAAATAACATATTGTGCGTCTATTATTTGCTCGTAAAACGAAAGAAACAACTTTTTGGACAACCTAATAAATGAGAAATATACGAAAGCAAGATTACTCTCATAAATTAACGTCACAAGTCCGAAGAAATGGAAAGTTTGGCGAGATCCTTTCCTTTCGATCTATCTTTACACGTTTTCTTAGAATCTGTCATTTTAATCGATGACACGCGGATACCGCGTGGTCTTGGAAACTTTATAAATCGTCGTGAAAATATTGCCACTCGATCGATCAATTCAGATTCCTCGAATTATCTACTACTGGCAAACTGGTTCGCGTAGTTTCTTGTCCGTTTCCGGCGTGTCGCGTTGTCCGATGACATAATTTCTCAGTTGCAGAACCGCCAAACAACTTCTATCGACGATCAAACGTGTTAGAATTACGTAACTGTCGCTTAGACGGAGATTCTTATCGCTGGAATCGTTCGCGCGAGCTTTTTCTTTCGTTTGCGAGCTTCCAATCGATTTGTATTGACTTCGCGAAAAACAACAATCGTTCGAATAATTGTTCAGTGAAAAAGAAAGAACAGAGTTTCGATTTCACTGTTTCGATTGTTATTTATTTTTCAACGTTGTATTTCCCATCGTATCATTCGCGTAAACAGATTCCGGATGTTCACGATTACCTGCCGAATATTTTTAATTAATCGATGAATAAGCGAGTACAAAATATTTCATTCGGAATGTATTGTTCGACGATAGATAAATATTTGACGATATTTCAAAAATACACGAAGTAATACGAAAAACGGTACATTCGTAAAAAAAGAAGAAAAAAGCTGTTGAGAGGATCGAGTAACATTATTCTGGATCGATATCCGAGCGAGATTACACTCTTTTTACAATAATTGTCAACCGTTTAGAGAGAATCGTGAAAACGTATTTCGTATTTCACCTTGTACACTGACGTTCCATGAACGTTTGAAAATCCCTCTGCCGTGAAAACTACAGCGTACAAAATACACGTGGCGTAATATTAAAAGCTGGTAATGTTTGACATTATAGAAATATTTATTACAAAAGTGTCGCCGAGTTATTTCCTGAAAAAAAGCCAGAGTGCAGAAAGAAGCGAGAAGAGAAAAAATGTTTCATCCCCGGTACGCTCAAAAGAGGCAATAAAGGTCAATGCAAATTCTCGTGCATCGGTTCAACGCTCTTCGTTCATGAATTTCCGCGAATACTTTAAAAGCGAATTTACGCGCACGGCAAAGGAAAGAGAGAGAGAGAGAGAGAGAGAGAGAGAGCGAAAAAAAGCGGAGGTAAAGAAAAAAACGGGGAGAATGAAACGAGAGGGCGAGAAGATCGTGCTTTTTATATTGTCACGCTAAAAATCTCGACTATCGTGGCCAGCTACAAAGGCGACAAAGCTCGCGACGGTCTTGGTATATTTATAAGTATCGAAGCACGAAGACGGGGGAAGATCGGTAAACACGTGCTTTCCGAATAAATATAGCGCGTTCCAAATGTCAGGATCATGTGCACCACGTTGAAATGCGCGTTCCCCCGGAACACGTCGCTGTTTTATCTTTCGAGAATATCGTAACTTTATCAGACCTAATAATCGATTTCCGATAGATTAAGAAGTTCCTGGAACGTGAATCGATTGATTGATTGAAGTTTCGCAAACATAATGCGGCGGCAACCCTTTCAACGTGAGGAAATTATTGTTTTCCTCTCAGCGCCTCGACAAAGTTTATCGCGAAAGCTCAACGACTAGTGTGCTGTTGTTTCGAGCTTTCTGATAAAAAAAATTGCATCGATTTCTAGCGGATAATTCGAAAAATCGTTATATCTTCGAAAGTAACAATTTGGAAAGTTGCAGATTTGCCAAAGCTAGAACGATTTGATGAACACATTCGGCGCATAAAGTGCAGTTCGCACGTGCAACAAGTTTGCGAAGTGTAAGAGGCGCGGCAAGTTTGATCCGCACAAAGTTGAGAGATTACTCACGGTGTATGTAATTTTAAGCGCTGACCTCGTGTTGGGTTCAAGTTTCGGCGTTCTCCTATTTCAAGATATTTTTTGAGAAACGAAACCGGACACGCTGCGATATCGATTTTTTCGACATTTTCTTTTATTTTAGCAAACCTAAAATATGACATTCGTTTATGATACATTGCTCCAGATCTGCGAAATTTTGGGAAATCGTTATCGCATTACGAGAGGGAAGAACAATCGTTTCGTTGTAGCGAGCTCTCTAGTTCAAACGTGCGAAATTTAAGTTGGAAATATAGCTCCGCTTCTAAATTTGAATAATTTCGCCGATATGTTTCACAGTGTATTAAGAACAAATTAAATTGTGGATTAAATTCGATTGCAACAAAGTGTCCCTAATATTATGTGTAATAAAAGTTCAAGGTTTTATAATTTGATAAAACTCGACCAGCCAAATCGAAAGATCAGACGGCAAGATACAAATTTCCAAGTTTATCGCCGAAATGATCTACGAATTCGTTTGATTCGATCGATTTTTTAATTCGTCGGCATATCGTCGACTCAGTTACATTTACGTGAATGAATCAACTGTTCAAACAGATAAAGTCACGCATATTCCGTACGTAATAAAATAAGTATTTTTGGAATAGAGATTGTGTACTTTTATCAGCGAAATGACTCATCTCTGATAGATTTGTTCCAAGCTTTACTAGCAAGTGTTTCTAAGAATCTGCAATGACTAGGTACTTAATATACTTGTCGCCTGATTATGCTCTATTTCTATCAGGCGTTGCTTAATGTCTCTAATATCTTTGCTTTATTTTCTTCGCCAAGTTCTATCTTACTCGATAGTAATTAACGTTCTTTTAAAATTATCTTTCTTCCGAGACGAATATTGAAAACTGCAGAACTTCATTTCGTTTTTCTCGCTGTGACTAACGTTCCTACTCCATTCTAATCTCGGATCTTGCACACTATCTTGATATACGCGACGAACTCGTTTATTTTTCGCACGAGAAAAACGCTATACAGTATAATGCATATCTTGAGAAAGAAAGAAAGAGAGAGAAAAGTGGGGAGAAAGGCGCCGATAGACCGAGCACTTTGAGAGTTAATCTAACTCCGTTGTCACGCTGGTGTCTGCTTCGACGTTTTTACGATGGTCGTTCTCTCATTGAGCTTATCTGTGCGATCGCAAAGGTGAAACCGAAACCTCCAAGCCAATATTTTGTCAGCGTGCCGTGCATTTACGATTTTTTGCAAGTCTAACGTAACGCTTTCTCATGGTCACGACCACGGTTGCCCGATTCTTTCGTCTCGTCGAGAAAAATACTCGTTTCGACGATATTCTGACCTGCTTGTTACGATTCTTACGTCGCTAATATTAGGAATCTTAATAGGTACATATTTGACGAATATTTTCCAACTTATATCGTACAGAGGAGACAATAATAACATCGAAACGTGATAATGGAGTACCATTTACATTTCTCATAAGTAAACTGCAGAAACTTGTGCAAATTCATGCTTCTACGAATGGATATAATTAAAGAAAATGAAACCTAGGGCGCGGAGAATATGTCTTTACCTATTTTATTACAACGAGCGCTATACTTGCCATGTTTTACACACTTCCGCAAAATTCGTTTATTTGCGTTATACGCTTCTTGTGTTTCTTTTTTTCTTTTCTTTTTTACATTCTCAAATCTCTCGTAAACGTATAAAAAGGTTCTACGCTCTAATCGTGAGATGTTCTTCGCAACAGCAACATATTCTCCGCGCTAATGGACCTATCGAAGCACGGTATCACATCCGCGTTTCAAATAATTCGCTCTCCCATTGAACCGGCAGAAAATTTCCTTTCCATAATAGACGATCGCTGTTTTCTTTCTTGTTGCCTGATAAACTCGCCGGCGATAGATGATACGCGCGATGACTCTTGACCCGCGATTTCTCTTGTCTCGCGTTTATTGTTACACGCTCTCGCGTACAGTAGACTCGCGCACCGGCTGCCATGTCGCGATAATTAACAATGAATTTCCTTGTTTAGCGTACGATCGAGAGCCGTTCTGCAACGGTGACTTTCTCGAACGAGAATCGGCGCAAAATTGTGGAAAGTCGCCCCGGGTTTCGTATCTCGTAGCAACAGGAAATTCGAATCGATGATCGTGCATCCGCGTTTTCTCCTCTGTTTCTTTCTACTACGATTTTACAACAAATTGTGAATTCGTGTTCCCCTTCCTCTTCTTTTTTCTATTGCTATTTTCTGTTCTATTTTTCTATCGTGACTCGATTGTAGAAGTTTACTTAGTCTACTAAATGTTACTGCGATTAGGTATTTCAGTTACCTTAAATGTTCTATGGAATTTTTATATTTTTAAATTTTTTAATACAGATAAATGCATAAAAATCCGCCGTCTACTCGCGACAAAATTGACGTCGATATTTTCACCTTTTTGTTTTAAACGTTTTCTTCTTAGATAACTCGACCTCTTTCGAGCATGTTAAATACATAATCTGGTCATTTTTGTCGGTATTTGCTGTAATATCGTCGACGATTCGTCGATAACGCGAACAATCTGTTGTCATAATATTGTTTTACGAATATTGGTCACGATATTATGAATAAATACGTTGACGCTATTGCCATATTAATAGATATCGTTCCGCGAAGCATTTTATTCTAATTTTGCCATCAATCTCAGTCATCGTTCAAATGCATCAACAGGTGGATTCACCACAGAATAGTCTTAGATAGTCTGACACGCAATATGTATATCCTAAAAGCATAAAACTCAGGCGGTAGAACAAAGAACGAAAGGAAGTTGCTTTGAAATTATTTCGTCATTTATTTAGTCCTTTATTCGCCAGTTTCCTCGAGTATTTTCGATTGCTGAATAGCATTTAGATTATAAGGAAACGTGAGAATGTATAAATTTCGTAATTTTGCGTAACGAGTGAGTTCATAATATTCGCAACTTCAAAATATTCCAAACAAATTTCAATAATGCAACGTATTAAAAATTTATTTAGCTTCTGCCGTGAAAATACCTAAGCAGAGACTATATATTTGTTGCGAACATAATAAATATAAATATACCATCATAAATATGATTATATCACGATTATAATATAAAAAATTGCAATGCTATTTTGATCTAACGCGCAAAATAGGCGAAATTAATTTCTCCCTGAGTTTCGTTTATTTAACAGTACTCACAAACGTGTATATTTCTACAAATATCCAGTCTTGTTATAAATAAATAGTTAATGGGAAAACTACAATTATTACGTTGATCGTGAAATTACTATGAATAATAACGATGTTTGTGGTCCGATCTTAATTGTACAGAGTAAACGTTCATTGTTCTCTAAATTAATTTCGTCGGAAACAAAAGCCTGTTCGAAAGAGAAATTTCATTTCACATTTTCAAAAGAAATATCCATCCTCCCTGTCGGTTCGCCGCTATCCATTAAAAGAGAGTGTCCTGAAATTATCACATAAAATTGCTCGTACGAATCCTATCGCAACTTTCATTTATGATAATACTAATAACGTTGGTTTCCTATAGCTAATTTCTTACGAATAGATTTGTTGAGAATTTTGCATCTGAATAGCCGAAATAATGGTATAGGAGCGCTAAATTTGCACTTGGAATTTATATTAGAATAATTGTGTATTTATTTGACGAGCGATTTCAAAGATATTCATCGATACAAACTTGCATGCGTCTCAGCACTTTCTTCCATATCCGACTGTTGACCGACTGAACAGTTTACGTTCATTTGTTTTCGACACGCCGCGCACACACACACACATACTTCCACACACTGTGATATTCACATACAAGTATTACTACTACTACGCACCTAACCTAATCTAGCGCATAAAATTATACATATTTGAATGATATTATATTACATGAACTTTCCGTTTATTCGTGTCATTGATTTCTAACTGAAACGTTGATTGGTCTTATGTGCCCAACAATACGATAAACGTTTTACGTTACATTGTCAAATATTTTTACGCTTTATTTTTCTCTGTTACATTTTTAATGTATTTTTAATTTATGTGCTAAGACGAAACATACGATGCAAAGAAATCTATATTTATCTTCTCAACTCGTTATAATAAAATAATCTCAAAATACTCGGATAAAACTTTTTTTTTTTTTAGAAAACCTCGCGAATCTTTTTCGTAAATTCTTTTCGACCGTAGGATCTAATATGCGAAATAATTCTATCGCGACAGAAGGCCAACAACTACATTCTGTTTACAAATCGGTTTGCATCGCTAGAATTCGTAACAGTCAGGAATTGACATGACGCGCAAACATCGCCGATTTGTCCATGACAGTTACGGACTGTGACCACGTAAGGGGTTAAACGTAGCGCAAGCTAAAGCTGTAATTAATTGTGCCATTTCGTCGATTACCGTTCCATCACGTGGACAATGTCCTTGCCATTCGTCCACGATGCACGTACGATGTCAACTGCGCGAATTATCGTGTGACATAACAACGAAGATATTTTTCTTTATATGTGCGCTCGCTGTTCGAGCTCTCTGCCAAATGGTTCTACTGCCAATTTCGGAATCGACTGCGACATGGCCGCTTTTTTTTTCCTAAGGAAGATGGCTTGCGATGAATCGGAATAAACGGAAACTGTGTTAATTATCTTTCGCGCCGGTTATCGTACGATTTTCCAACTAACTCGATGAACGAATACGATCAATTGGTAGTATGTTGAAGGAATTTTACGGAACGTAATATTCTTTTAATATCTTCGATTCGCCATGTATATGTGGTTGAGTAAAAATGGCCCCGACCGAGCTTCCTAGCGTCAAAGAAGAGCCAAAACGTCGAAGCTTCTTTAGGAGTTAACGAATTCGTTAACGGTGAATTGCACGACGGGACGAAAACGAGGTGGAATGTTGAGGTTTAAAGCGAAACTTAAATGGTAAACAGGCGGCCGGTCGAGTACACCTATATTTATAGTTGGCTGCTTGGGCTTAAAATATCGTGGTGCAGTGAAAACGCTGACAGGCAGATAAAGTGCAACGCGCACTGACAGCTTAAGCACGGCAAACGGTAAATAAAATTCTATTTGTCGTGCCATCATTGAATTCGGCTCGAATTTACGCATTTGTCTTGCGCTTAACCGATTAGTTTAATTAAGAGGCACGAACAAACATGCCTCGACGAAGTGATTTGTTTCCCAGACGCGCCACGAGGGAAAAGTTTCCGCGTAGAATCTCCACTTCTATGAAGCTCTTTCAATTTCCGGACTAACACCGTCCACCACTGTAGACGGTGGATTTTTTAATCGAAAATTCGAAGACGCAAAAATGCATAGGGCGCACGTAATATGCAAAAATATATAGAACATTAAATAAACGCCAATAGGTAGGTTTTAAGGGTATAGATTTTAGGTTCTGGGTTTTAGGTTTTGAAGATGGCAGATTCGTAAGCTTAGTGTTTTATGAGAAGCGTCGAATTACGTTGAACGGTAAAGTATAAATGGAGAGGATAAATAAGACAAAAGAGATGTAAAATTTAAATTGAGCTACAGCGGATAAAAGAACGTGTTTAAAATGAACGCGCTATGAATTTTAATAATTTTTATATTAACGATGTTTCACATTTATTTGTTGCTCTTATTAAGTTTATTATGTATCCATTCCGTAAAATTACGGTTTATACTTTTTAGCTCGTAAATTGTCCTTTGGCCGCCACTGTAAACTCATTTAAATACAAATTAAACAGCTTCGAAATGATCGTCATTGACTCAAGAATCGATCGGAATTGATGGATCTATCGAAGCGAGCAAAGAAGATAATCCATTCGCATTGAAAATTCCACAGGACTGCAGTGGCTCTTTCGCAAAAAAGTTTCTACGACCGCGTTCTTCAAATTTCGTCACGTGTTTTCAGTTGGCCGTATTATCGCCGAGAAAATACGATGATGGATCGACGTTATATGTTTGTTCACGATCGATCAGCCAACAATGGCTGGTGGTTGATAAAAAAGAATTCGGCGCGGCGATTCGCAGAAATTTTCCCCTGTCCCGCAATTTCGCAAACGACTATGCGCTTGATGGAAATTTATTACGCGAGTCCTTTGTCTTTCCCGCTTGTGCATTCCAAGTATGTCGGCTCCTAAATCGTTCATGATGCATTGTTGAAAATACATTCAGAAACACGCACGTATTCGTAAGAATTAACGTTCGAAAAAGAACAATACATATAATATATGTCGGAGATGGAAGGACACTGGAGCCTCCCGTTTGGAACTATGAGAAAGTCCCGTAATATTGTAATCTAGATTCTACTATAGCCGTAATTAAACAATTGTCATTCATTGTATTTGTTCGAGACTTGTGATATTGGGATGGGGTTCGAGGCGACACAACTGGTCGCCGAACGTAGCCGCGGTCACGGGATGGACATTTTTCCTCGAGGATGTCGATATAATGGGACACACGTTGTATTAACAATCAAACTCCAAGCAGAGATTGCCTAGCAACGGCGATTGGAACCTTCTCGAAGCTTCGGACCAGTATATAACAAACGAACGCAATCGAAAAGGAGGGAAAAAATGCCATCAGTCTATTATTCGTGCGATCACCTTGGAGAGTTACAAATCGAGCAGTATATATAGAGCGTCCCATTAAACGTGTGTTGTGTTAAAGTATTTTACGTTTAATACAAAGTTATCCTGTTGACCGTGCATTCGTTATCGAACCTTAGGCCATTGTCATAAGTGTCTTATCCGCGTAGTTGCTTGTTAACTCTGTAAACCCATACTCGTGTTAATAAAAGTCGTTTCAATTTTACGAGAAAAAAATGTATAGCTCCAGCGAAGAATCGTTATACGCCCAATACCTTTCTCCTGACGATGCTCCGACGTATATATAAAGAAACAAAATATGAATATCCGTAACGAAGGATCGTAGAGCTTTTCACGTGTGACATGTGTACGTATTTTAATTAGTTTTTTAAATTCTTCGAGAATCTTTTAAGTATCCTTAAGCTTTCACAATAATACGTTTTCGTTTTGTTATGCTTGTCTTCTTTTACGGCGCGTAGGGGACTACGAAGGTTCAGAAACGAGATGCGCGAGAGCAAACAGTGTTCAAAGTTGGAAATTGCGTCGACCGCGAACGCAATTACGAATCAAACATTGGTGGAAAGAAACGAACTGATTACAATCCGACACCGTAGCCTGAAATACGTTCGTTTCGCGTGGTTTGCTCTTGATGCTGGTAGAATCTTGATGCGAGATAAATGTTTAAATTTTCCAAGTGGCAAA
This sequence comes from Bombus pyrosoma, assembly GCF_014825855.1. NCBI lineage: Eukaryota > Metazoa > Arthropoda > Insecta > Hymenoptera > Apidae > Bombus > Bombus pyrosoma. Next base: position 6,688,194 of record NC_057779.1, on the reverse strand, counting down.
TGGCGATATAACGTGCGTGTACGGATCGAATTCGAAATATTCATCTTGTTGATGAAAATGTTCTCTTTCCCCGATGCCTGATGCGATAAGATCGAGTTGCAATAACAATTTTATTCTTGTCCAATAGTTTCCATTTGCTTGCATGACGTAACCGTTGCTTTAACGCGTTTCTTATCAATTACCAATAAAGAGATGCGTGCAACTTTATGGTAGGAAAATTGCACGAGTTCCAGCCGTGGCTGAAATATACGAACGTTCCGAGCGTGTCGTATGATGTATGCCTCTGGATAAATTCGAGTTCGCGTCGAAATGAAAGTTCTCTTTTACCGTAGGACTTTGTTGGCTGGCGTTCGAGACTTAGACGCCAACCAACGACAAAACAGCAAATTGGTCGGAGTGATTAATTGTTCTAGGAATTCGGATCGCCTTGCGGTTCCTATTTTACGGACAATTGCTATCACTTGGTAATGACGAAACTTTTTGAGGAACAGCTTTATTGGTTTATAGCGAGTATACACAGGATTATTTTTAGTACACATTTTCCTGTATTTGCGTGAATGCGTGCATCGTAGTATCTGACGTCGAATGGTAGAAAAAGATACAAAGCTATTTAATTGTAAACAAAATGAAAGAGAGTAAGGAAGCTTGCACCTGCGGAGTCTCTGACACTCCATCTCGGCAACACTTGTTACATATACATTTCGAATAGATATTCCATGTTTTCACTGGATATACGTTTACAACAGATATCTTGTAATTTCTGTATACATTTTCAGATTTCTACGAAATTTTACCGATATAATCGCGACAGTGGTGTCTCGTTAACGTATTAAAGAAATTTTAAAATGTCTCATACATATAATACATACAACATAGACGTAAACGCGCTTCGTAGTAAACGTTGAAGTATTTCCAGGTGCGTGTGCACAAGAAATCGTTTAAAAAAAAAAAGAGCTTCCACGACGAATTACAATCTCAGTATCTGCTCAAAGTCCACTTTGCTGGCGATTTCGCTCCAAAACGGAAGTTCTTATCGCTCATCGATTTCTATCGGATCACGACCGCGTTGATAAGCGGAAAAAGAATTCCGCTTCCAGGAAGGGTGGGCTATTCTCTGTAATCGCAAAGTAAGCTCGCAGCATAGTAGCTAGTATAGTCGTGGTCGATTGAATTACTCAACTTAGTAGAAAGTAGAAACGTGAACGTTGGATATGTTCGCTTGATCTTCATCGAGCTTTTAAGGATTCGGCTCTGTCAATTTTAAAAAGACAAATTTTTTCATTCTCTTCACTCTTTTACTATTCTGCATCCTAAGTCCGTAGAATATCGTCGCGGGGCTAACTCGTCAATGTTAGAGTTACAAAGAAGTGATGGGGAAGTATACATCTTAAAAAGGGAAAGAAAGCGAAAGAATACTTCAGCTTTGTCTGATATATCTATTTCAAATTTTTAAAGATCAAATATTCGCTATGTTCTATGAACGCATCTCTAATTATCGCAGAAAAATGACATCTAATTGAATTATGGAATTTATTAAATCTTGTGTAGCTGTGACAACAAAAGGTTTTGTGGAATTGATTAATTCAACAGTTCGAGTCAAGTGACGTCCTAAGAAAACAGTTAACGTAAAACCGAAACGCTGAGAAATCGCGTGAATCGATCAGACTCGAGATATTCTTTAACCTTAGAAAAATACAATTGGCTCGACAGTGTCTGAAATAACGCAACAGGGTTGCGTTTCTCAGCGTAGCTTCTTAATTCCAGTTCCAACGTATCTCCTTAATTTATACGCTCGTGTATAATAATTCGATCACGTGCCCGTGTGACTTATCTTTCTCAAACAGGGAACACCTGTATCCATTCTGCGCGCTTCATTGAACTTACATATTGCTTTCCCGTGATAATGTGTCCCGCCTTGTCTTGTGTCTAGATACTTCCAGAATTTTATCGGGTAAGATAGCCGATGAAAACGAGAGGGACGTTTTGCGAATAAATATTTTCCGCCCTTTGTGTCCCAGAACGGAGACCGATTCCTCTGGAAAACAGATTGTCCGAGTTTCTGTATCTGCAAGGGGCCAAGGAGTTGGTTTTTATCCAATTTAATCTCATTTCTAGGTCATTAACCTAAACTGCTCCTAAGCAGTACAAGAGTGAGGTTAGGTCGGCCGTACGTTCTTATGCGTCAAGTATTTGCACCTTAACCTAAAATAGCATCACTGGATTATATATGATTGTAATAATCTGTGTTGAATTAATAAAACAAGATATTCGATGTTAATTCTGTTCTTAACGCTTATCTATGGAGGGTTAAAGGCTTGGCCATTAAGAGGTTAAGCAGTGAAAATGTCAACAAAAAAAAAAAGAGACTCGCGAATCTTAGACGATTTCTCGATGCAAGATTTATTATAGTTCCGGGATTAAAGTAAGTGCATACATCGAAATGGGGGGAGGGGAATGCACAACGATGGCGAGTTTCACTTGTCTCGGATTGCGATATACGAGTGTAAAAAGATGAACGGTGCCCGCACGGCGTGTTCGTTTTCACTAGGGCTAACGTGTTCCGCGCTGAAGTAGGTTTCTAGGTTGATTTCAGTGAATCTTTTTTTTCCACCGACGCGACGCTCCACCGAAGGTGCTAACGGTAAAACCACGTATACGTGGCGACCTCTATACATATCTCATTCATCGACACGTTTTACCTTTTTAAATTCACCTTTTATACATATACATATTTCCAAGACACGATATATTCTGGCTATACTTTTGTAAAAATAACATAGTAAATGGAAACAAAATATTTCAACATTAATTACTGACATTACATAATGATAATACAAAGCATACAAAAATCTTCAGAATATTATCAAAACTCGGACGGTCATTGATAAATCTTTTCAAACCGAGAAATTGATTTTCTTTTCTCGTTTCTTACGAGGCTAAAACGTTCTAATATTTCTTAAATGTTTCACGATTCGTCGTATTCTGTTTATAAGTCCTGGATTAACAGACGAGGAAGATTAATTTATATAAATAAATTAAAATCCAATTAGTTACAATTGGATTAATGCAATATTAACATAATCCGATTAATATAATGGAAACTTATTCATGCAATTAATGAAACCGCATATTGATTCAAGAATTCATAAATATTTATGAATTAGGCAATGAAAATCAAAGATATTTAGCAGAAAATTGGAATAATCGTGTTTTCTAAGAGATATACATAAAAGATGGTTAAAATTACTCTAGACAGATAATTGTAATATCGCATAAATATGTATTATAGTCGCAAGAAGTTTCATTTATTTCGTCTTACCACTATTTCCATTATTAATTAAAAGATTCTTTACTGTAGTATTATTTCTTTCCATTTGTTTCATTTCGCCTTTATCATTATCCTTATCTGAATATTTAAAAAATTCTAACGCGACATCATTCGTTAAGGCTGCCTGATTTCTATCACGTATATTGTGTTAAATCAATTCATCTAGAGGTGAAATTATTACAAATTTATTTCATTCGTTCAGTCAAAGTTGACGTAAAAATGGTTACCTTTTCATTATCAATTGAGAACGTCGAAAGGGCCGACGTAAATTGAATAATAGACGTATAGGGTTGGCAAGATGGATTCGACCTTGAAGCGAGCGCATTGCGAAGCGTGGAGTCGCGTTGGTGGCTGTTCGTGTACCGGCTGCCAATTATTCTGGTTATTCCGGTACGTCGATCTGAGCGCTCTCACTTTTTCCTATCCGTCATCGCAGTTTGAGATGTTGCCGGCGTCTTCTGCTTCGGAAGCTTTCGTTACGTAAAAAGACGATTTCGTAAATCGTCTCGACATCCTGACGGAACGACGCGCCGCGCTATTCGTCGTGTACCCCGAAGTATCGACGCCTATATTTGTTCGATGTGCGTTTCAAATTCACAAACGTCCGTAAAGAGGCGACTGTCAGTCGAACGTATTTTCATTGCGCGATACCGACAATTGGCGTCGATACGTAACTCATTCGAGTAAACAACCTTGCTCTCGTGGAAAAAAAAAACGTTCAAAGTGTAAATTACAAATTATAAATATCGCGTTAAGTTGTGATACAGAAGTGTCGATCGTATTAAAATATATTATTGTGTTTCAATACTTCAGTACATACTTCCGTACTTACCTTCGCTTGATGAAAAGTAATTACAGCGAGAAGGTTTGAAAGACAAACTTTTTAATGTTGCTTTTTATAGAAAAAAATTTCACGTCTTCGATTATTAGTAAAAGTAATTTGTAGAAAGCGAATATGGTAGAACATATCTCTTTCTGCATACGTTCGTATTTGAATTAAGAATTTTGATTGAAAATCATTAACGTAAAATACTTCAAATTAAATTCGAATAGCGTGAATTCGATTAATGAACGCGTTCTCGGAATGTTGACCTAGACATTTCTATTTGCGAACAGTACAAATCCTTAAAACCAGATGCATAAAATGACGGAAGCACTTCTTCGAAACTAAACTGTCTGTTTCGCTTGGCATCTACGCAAAACTTCCGTGCCAAAGATAAGGAGAAAAGTCTTCTTTCTTCGGCGCTACTTGAAATCTTTTGAATTCAACACATTCAAGAAGATGACGCGCAACTAGCGCCACCGATAAATTTAAAAGATCTTAACGCCACGTTAGTTTTACTTTTTCCTTGTGAACATATCCGTTTCTGTTGCTTATAATTAAATTGTAACTAAATGATCTAATCACAATTCATACCATATAATCCATATATTTCGTAATAATTTGTATATTCACCTTTCTGTCAATTTTTTAATTGTATGCAATATTTTTCCATGTTACCATTTGCAAATAATTATTAACTAATTGAAGAAATCATATAAACGTAATTTCGTTTCGTAATCGAAGTTTTCACGAAACACGAAAGATAACTCTCCTTACTACTTTTATAATGCAAATTTGAGAAAAATGCGGAATAAAAATTAAACCTCGTATTTTTCGCCAGTATTCTCTTGCTACTAGTTTAGCATTTTTGAATTGAAATATTGATTAATTAACAAAACATAGATGAATAGAATTTCCTAAGATGCGTCGTAGTCACAATATGCATATATACATCGTATCCTGGTTTTGCATACAAGCTTTACCTCTAATCGATTTTACTCGAACTTCGAGATGTCGACTAATGTCATTATGACAACGCAGATCCCCTGGAATTTGCGTAATCGAGCGAACTTTTCTTCGGTGATAGAATTTGGTCTGCTGCATATTCGTAATGAATTATCGTGACAAAGTATTACGACAATTGTTTCGGATTTTTTGGGTGAGGATTTTAAAGAATATTTATTACGTGTGCGGATACTTATGAAAATTGGCGCAAGATTTGGCACGTGTCAAACATTCACAACTTGTAATCGCTTCCTTGTTGGAAACAAATCGAAAATATCTTACAATGACCCGACGTAGAATCTCTGTTACTTTTATAAATATATCATTTTTCGTTTATTATTTTTTGGAAAATACGTACGCCACGTTTTGTCTTCTGGACCTAACCTTCATTCATTCTACACGGTGCAAATATTGTTTAAAAGCAATAGTTCTTCAAGAAAAATTCAAGTAGAAAAATCAAAAATATATTTATTTATAATATAATTGTTGATATATAACATAATTATGAAAATTGTGTTTATGTTACAGTTTCCTGGTGAGTGCATCCTCACATACATGGAGTTTCAGCTGGATAGTGCAGAATACTGCCAGGCTCAACACAAATAGAGAGACACGCCCAAATACCCTAGAATCTGCTAGGTACTATTAAAAAAGAAACAAGGAAAGAACATCTTAATCAGGCAAAGAAAAATTTTTTAATACTGGGATCATTGCCTCGAAGTCAGAAAATCATCAGCTAGTCATCACGCAAAACATAGAAGAATTAAATAGAATCAATTGTTAATTAACAATATTAAATGCAAGCATTGTAGTTACTGAGCGCACCTGATCCAGGCGCAGCCAGTGCCAAATAGGTAAGCATCAAAGTCAGTGACTTTTGTTATATATAAGCTGGATCGTGCAAGGATTGTCACAATGATCTCTTTTCAGATAATCTTCCGAATCGTAGTCAAGGATCCCAAGTGGGAATCGATCGCATATCAACAACGCCTAATGTAACGTAGCCCTCACCTTTTCAGCGAAATTTGCACCTTAACAACCCTCCTTGAGGTCTACATGTGAACCCATTGTTCTGTCCTCTGTAAAAAAATAACAAAGTATTCAATTAGTTAAATGAAAAACAACTTTATAAGACTGACATCTATGGGCTAAGTTGTCAAATTCAGCCTTTGTTGCTTCATATAGTGTGGCACATTGCAAAAATAAAGAGAAACAGTGTCGTACAAAATTATTAAAAACATAAAACTTAGAAGCATAAAAGAAGTAGGAGTATTACACCACTTGTTGTCCAAAAAGGAAATGAGCAACATGAGGGTGAAGGATATCAGACCAGAACCCGCCGAAATCGAATACAAAAACATGAAGTTCCTTATTACTGATCGGCCCAATGATCAGACCATTCATACTTTTATTCAAGTAAGTTTTTCACTTTTGCTCACACACAAATATTGATAAACCGTAATACGATAATAATAAACATTGTTCTTCTAACAGGAACTGAAAAAGCACAATGTTAAAGAAGTAGTGAGGGTCTGTGAACCAACGTACAAAGTTGAGGAACTCAAAACAGAAGGGATCAATGTCATAGACTTGGTATTTGATGATGGCACATTTCCACCAAATGAAGTAAATATTATTTTGATAGTATTCTGAAAGTAACCACACAATATAATTTATTTGATTTTAATAACACAATTTTGATCATAGGTCATTGATGAATGGTTTGAGCTGCTAAAAAATCGATTTCGCGAGTCTCCTGATGCATGTGTAGCGGTACATTGTGTAGCGGGACTTGGTAGGGCACCAGTCTTAGTCGCACTTGCCCTTATTGAGCTGGGACTTAAGTATGAAGATGCAGTTGCGTTAATTAGGGAGTAAGTATATATACATTTTGATTTATCTTTATGCAATTTCTTTATATATGAGGTAGATACAAATGTTGTTTACTTTTGCAGTAAAAGACGAGGCGCTATCAACTCAAAGCAGCTGGCCTATCTTGAAAAGTATCGTCCCAAATCTCGGTTGAAGCTCAAGAATGGACAAAAGAACTCCTGCTGCGTCCAATAGATCAAACGATTTCTTTGAAAAGTTACTAATTCATACTGATTGGTATACCTAATTGTATAGGTTTTCGCGCCTGATAACAAGAGACATACTGTATCAACTCAGTTCTGAAAGGCCTATCAATGGAAATGCAACTGTACTTATGGAACAATTTTAATAGTATATTTTGCACCGTCTGATTCTCCAGCATAAATGAAGCGATTCAAGAGAAAAATAAATTGTATATCATTAGTTGCACTCTTCTTTTACGAAATTTTTGTATTTATTTTTGATACTAAATCAATATAAAATATGACAGAAAAGAAAAAGCCTTCTGAACATGGTATGAATAATAATAAAATTCGAATGGATCTGATTGTTTGTATAATGAATAAACAAAAAATGTAATCAACTTATGCGTTTTATGATAATACTTGGTACGTCCAAGATTTAAGATTATTGAGTATTCTAGAAGGCTGCATTTACTTGGTCCAATAAAATAAAATACACAATGTTACTAATTAATTTGTGAACATTAGTTAATATGTTATTTATGCGAGATACTTTAAGGATGGTTGGGGTAAACACCTTTGGATTAGTATGATTTGTAGTAAAATGTGGTTCCTTTGGTACTGCAGTTGTACCCAGCCGTCATCAAATTTAGTTATTTAAAGAGTTAGTGCAATAAGAAAATAACTCACATTTTCCATAATGATTAAATGAAAGGAATAAATAAATGTTTTAAGCAATTCAACATATTTACTTTCAGATTGTAATTAAGTACATATTTTTTGCAGATGTTTTGCGTATATAACACAAGCAAGAAGAAACATGAGTGAACGCTGCGTTGTAAATATTCTTTAAATACTGTTTTCTGTTTTGTATTATCACATCAAATTTGGTATACATTAGTTACAACCAACATAGAAATTGCAATACGCATTTCCATATACTTATCACATATGAATAAATTTTCGAACTTTGTATGAAATAAAACGATTTGCACAAAAATTAATAAATTTTTTTAAACGATCAAGCATTAATTTTGAAAATATAACAAACAAAAGGAACATTGCGTTGCATTTCCAATGGCATGCCGAATTGATGAGTGTTCTTAACTCTTACTGAACTTGAAATCTGCGTTAACTTGAAATAACGAATATTACGAAACAAAGTGAAGAAAAAAAATCACTCCAGAGTTATATATCACTTTTATCGTAGCTTAACGGCAATTTCACCAAAATTTAAAAAAAAACAGCCACTTTTATTCGATAAATTTTAAAAGGCTGCATACGCATTTTGTGTGGAGCATATATTGTAATCGTAATCGCAATTTTGGTAAAATTGTCGGTGATGCTGTACGCCACACTAAACTGTGTTCAGAAGATAGAAAAAAAATTCGCTCCTAAACTAATGAATGTAATATTTAGATCATTTCATGTGTCTGCAGATTTAACGTGAATGTACGTTTCTGTATATAATTATGATACACGAATTGCGTTCATAATCGTTTCTCGTGCTTATAGCGAAGGTTACGTGATATATGCTGACGAACTATTGTAGTCGTTTGTATTTTTTTCCTGTCCCAGTTTTTGGTAATTAGCGTGTAAGAAACCCAGATGAAATTTTTGTACGGAACTGTTAACTAAATAATGAATTTAATTGCACGATACGCCAATGATAAGATATATTCGTCCTTTTTGTGCATAACTTTCAAGTACCATTGTATAACCACTTGTACATTCACCATAATCGCAGACTCGAAATGAAATTTGAACCTGGTACAGCTACTTTTTTGTAATGTTAAAAAAACTGCAATATTTTTTACCAGAGGATGGGACGAGGGACATTCGTAAAAAAAAAGAAAAATTATCGAGTCTTAGATCCGAAAATGAATAATTTTCTAGTTATTCAACTTTTCTTTTCTCTATCTCCTTAGGTTTATTGTTAACAATTGATGACGATCGGTGAAATGTTCTTAATTTCTCTTTCCTTTACAACGAACTTCTTTTTTTCTTTTAAGTAAGATATTGATACTTTAATTAGGTATACCTACTAGCAATTCATCGTAAAAGTTACCATCAAATTTTTATCATGAGAAATTTAATTTTGCAAATCGATTCACTTCTTCAAGCGGTTATACTTCACTATCTGAAGTAGTTACGTTTATGAGTGAAGATATTTTATCTGTGATACATTTTTTTGTGGAAAAAAAGTGAAAATTAGAAAGGACATCAAATGATTGGGCTTATCGCAGAACGTGGTATCTATAAAAATGATATTTAAAGATCTTTTTCAGGATTGATCAGAATTGTAATACACAGTCAAATCGAATAGTCAATTGGTATTCATAGATCTTATTTAAAATTCTTAAAATCCTTATTTAGGAATATATTTTGATCTGAATATTTATTATGTCGCGTATTCACAGAGTATTAATAGAAGAAAGAAAGAAAGATTTCGTTCTCGAAGAATTGAATCGAAACGCTGTGTCAAATTTTATTTTATTATTCAGAAGATGAAAAATGACCCATAAAATGCACGAAATGTTTCGTTTAATCACTGCTATTTTATAAACGGCGATCATGAACATTCGTTTCATATGATGACTATTTTACGTTAAGAAAAATATAAAAAAATAATAGTGTTTCAATTCATATAAATAATAAAGAACAAGAACAACTTAGGTAGCAAAGAAATCCTCTATTTTGAACCGACGTAATGAAGTAAGAACAGTCACTCCTTTCGAATCGATTATGCAAAAAATAAATTTAACGAGTTAGCGCAATTTAAACAAGAATTATGATTATTGTATATTTGATTTATTAATGTAATTTCCTACCTAATGCTGTATTAAAGACATTAATTAAATTAAATGAAAAATTTTGTTATATTGTAAAACATCAGTAATGAAATAAAAAAGAATGGAAGTCGTTTTGTGAAGAAACATTTTGTGATGTATCATTTATATGTCTGATGCGTTGCAAAATAAAATGTTCCATTACAACTTTTCTTTTGCGAACGAGTGAAATCGTTTATTTCAGATAGCTTCGTTATACTACAGTTTTTTTTCTTCCTCTTTTATAAAATTAGAAGTATTTTGCGAATATAATAATCTGCACGAAACTATCGTTTAGGTAAGTATACTTGTTTTATTTCTTACATTTTGTTCTGTCGTTTTACATAAACATGTCGTCGTATCCTGGTGGGGGTAAATGGTCGTTGTCTGGGTCACGACGTGGTCTTGGTTGATTAATGTCTGGCGGGCCAAAAGGATCAAATTTTGCAAATGGTGGTACTGCACCTCTATAATAAGATAATAACGAAAATGGCGGTGTTAATACAAATAAAAACATATCTTTTATATTTCTTTATTATTTACTTACGGCGGTAGTCTACCAGGAACTCCTAAACCAGGTCTAGATGGGTTCATACGATTATATTCTGATGAAAATGGATCAAAAATCATACCACTACCCTGGGAAAATGGATTTAAATCTGCGGCGCCTACCCTTAAAGGATCAGCATCACGGTTCCTTTAAAATTTTAAACAAATATTTTAACAAGGTTCCAACATAAAATACTGGCATAAAGTTACTGTTTGCTTTACATAATGTTCCTATAGTACTGAAAAGAGAATATAATTATTTTAGGCATGTCATGGAGAAAGTAAAAATGTTTATACCAATCACGTTTGCAGGATCAATTGTATTCGTAAAATGTAAGATTTTTAATTCTCAAGAGGATTACTTTTTCATGCTTGAAATTAAACAGTAAAGATTTAAAATTCAAAAATTGATGAAAAGTCGTCCAGATTTATATCATCGGAATTATGAAAATTCTGTAAAGATGTTTCAAACATGTTATTTGTAAATTTAATATATTAAAATCGCATCGATTCTTCTCTTTTTTATCTCCCTGTCAGCCTTTATTATACAAAGATGATAACAAACATTTCTTTTTATATAAAATTACTCATAGATTCCGTATGAATCGATGCGAATATTACCATGGATATGATGCAGACGACGGACGTGTCGACTCTCCTACCCTTAATGGATTGTCTCTTGATTGATCATTTGTAAAGCTTGTTTGAGTAGAATTTCCGACCATATTGCCAGGAATCAATGCGTGTATAAGATCTTCCTGAATTACATTTATAACATTTTGATATGAAGGTATTACAGATTCTAAATCTCCATGAAGTTCATTTACAGTCTGATTAATTGGAAATTGAACATTGGACACATTTTGATCATCAACTTTCTGCAAAATAAAATATTTATAGTTATTATTTTGTCATTGTAGATAAGACAGATTGCTTCATAACATGTAACATATTATGTAATTTAAATTACCAACAAATTTATAAGTAAATCTTCGTCAGACTTTATACCATGGAATATGAACAATTTGCTGTCCTTTATATAACGTAATGCATAATTTGGACGTGTGTTCCATCCTTCTGGAAGTAACTGCGATCCTTTTTCTGTTGGTTCAAACGCTTTCTGATACAAAAAAAAAAAAAATAAAACCTTTTGTAATTATCACTAGAAGATTGCTCTATTCCTACAATTTTTATATATATTATAATAGTGCTGGAATAGAAGTTTCACTGTACTATCTTCAAGCTTATGCAATGACAATATTTGTATTTACATTAAAGTCGTACTATAAATCATTTATTACATTGGACATGCCGAAATGAAGATTAGTACAGGTTATGGACTACAAAATTTCAATAAGAACTTACATATGTGCCTTCTTTCTTAATTATACGAATAAATTTGCAAAAAAAGATGTTACTACATAAAGCGTTAGAATTGCGCAATATTTTATAAAGCACTGTTCTTTAACAACTTACAGAATCGCCGATTCCAATACATCTGAATCCATATTTTATAAGATACCAATGAACGAATAATATTAAAACATCCTCCTTTTTTGTAATCTGGCTATTATATATTTCTTGTACAAGTTCAAAGCCAAAGACATTCCTTGTATCACCCATTTTGGTATCTGAGTGACAGACAAGTTTTGAAGTTTATAAGTTTACGCCATTGGTGTTTGGATACAATTGACGATTTATTTTCCGGAACCGGTATAATGTTTCAACGATTATCCATTATTAATTTAAAAAATATTGAATTGTATTTTAAATCATCGCAATATATCGCTAAAAATTTTGTGTCTTCAAATCATGATTTTTTTAGTTTCGGTCGAAATGATTTTGCGGTAATGCGTACTACCGCCAAACAAATGAATCTTTGAAAACATTTCTAAATTTAAATTTTTGTTATGATATCCAAGATACGTATCTGTTCTGTTAGGACACTCAATTACATGAACATGTTTATTTTAATTTTAATTGGTAACGGAGCATGTGTAATAAACAAAGTTCGTTATTATTGTTATTGTAGTAAAAATTATATTAGTAACAAGCGAATTTTGTACAAGAACTAATATATTAAATAATTATATTTATTATGTACATATATATTGAGTTCTGTACCAGCACTTATTTTCAACACATGAAAAATATAAAAATATTGATCTCAGTAATAAGAGTCCGAATCCGTATCCTCTTCAAATGCATTGAGTGGAGATGAACTACCTAAAATCTCTTCTTCACTTTCTGGTTCAGCACTGTCTTTGGTATCTAGGGCATATCGTCTCCAAGGAAATCTAGAAAAAGGTTATTTACTATGTAGTATTAATTTACTTATTTATTTGTTATAGTTTTGTGCTGCCTTACCTTATCTTTTCACTAAAACATTTTTCAACAAAGGTGTGTGAGACAATTTTAGAGTGGCCCTTTAATTGTTGATACTTTGGTGTATTCTTAAAGGCACAGATTAAATGAGTGCATCTTTTGTTAGTTGTGTTAGGATCAGCAATATATCTTGCACCCATTTGAAGAGCCTTTTTCCTAATTTCATCTCTCTGTGGATTAACATATCCACTAAGTGAAAATGATACATCTTCAAAAAGCTTTGAAAATGATTTTTTTGGTTGTTTCACAGGTTTGTTAGGTGTAATTATTGTCTTAGGTTTTGGTAACTTTCCACAGTTATTACATAGTTTGTTTTCATCTTGGCATTGAGAACAATTTTGTTTTCTTTTATTCTGTTTTGAGGAACTTTGTTCAGGAGATAAAGTACGTTTTCTTGAAAGTGTACCATTTTTTTGGCTGTCATTTTTCTGTATATCATTTTTATTCTCTTTAATTGAAGTTGAAGATACAACATCACCAAATGGAGTTCTTACTACCGGTTTATCATTTGTAACTTTTTCATTTTTATGTTTAGTATCATTCATTGAAGTTGAACTATTAGAATCTTTGTTCCTAGCCCCAAATACTTCTTCTGTTTTGCCAGCTTCCAACTTTTGCAATAACGGCCTTTTCATTGGTTCTCTATCTTCTTCTTGTCGCTTAGAAAAATTACTCATACCTGTTTCTTTAACTTTTGCAAGCAATTCAGCCTTATAATCTGTTTTCTTGTGGCCAATCATTTTCATATACCTTTCTTTAATGTCATCAATGTTATTTTCCTCAGGATTTTTCAATTTGAATCTTCCAAAAATATCTAATCCCAGATCAAGTACAACTTCTGTTTTTAATTCAATGAAGGACAGTCCAAATAATTCTTTCAAATTTGCTGACTGCATGCAAGTTACTTTTACACGATCAAACTTTATTTTTATTGTGTCTGGATTTAGGTCTTTTTTTGTAAATATCTGTACTTGATCTCTAAATTTGCCATTTGCAGCTTCATCATGCGTTAAGAATTGATGGTTCACAATGGGATGCCATATGTCAGGTTCTGATGCTGTAGAAGCAGTAACAACTACTACGCAACTACGATAATTGCCAAGGTCTAAACCTGTGATACAAGATGATTCTGCCAATTGAAAAATAACAGTTGCAAGCATTTCTCCTGGTTTTGCGCAACGCCATGAGGAATGTGAACGATGTTGCAGAAGATTAGATACAGGGTATGATGGATGTTCTGAAGAACAGCTTATTACTTTGGTAAATTTAATAATCATTGATAACACCTCAGATTGATAAGATACCTACAATATTAAACACAAAGAGATTATTATGTTGTTGAATAATTATTTAAAAGCGAATCAGTGCATAATTATCTAAAAATAAATTGGTTTACCGCCAAAAATTGTCAAAGAGATACATGTAATAATGTGTGTATATTTCGTATACTATGTATATCAGCTATTGGTTGATAATCGCTAGTGAATTATAATCTTTAGGGATTACTTCGTATCATTATAGGAAATGTTTAAATTGAGTTTGCAAACTTGATGAACGTATTCGGTCTGTATACTTAAGAGGTTAATGTTTAGAAAAATATTTTTCTATTTAATACCTCAAGATAGTGAGTTTAATCCTTTTTCCCCTAAATGTTGATCACGTGTCTTTATTTACGTGCTTTTATGATTCGACTTGTGGTATGAAAACAGAGCTGTTGCTATCGATAAGGTTATTGGTAATATTGTTATGTTTTTGATAAATCGATATATCTGTAATATCGTTACGATAGTGATAAATTGAATTGAATTTGAAATTTATTGTTGTAAAAAATATAAGATATAGTTTTTTATTCTTTTCGTATTTCGAATGATGAATCGTGTTTTGTATCCGACAATTACCATAATGAATATCAAAAAATAATCAGTTATTGATTTTCGTGATTGTATATAATAGAGTTATTTAGTTTTAAAAGTCGGAATACTCGTAACTCATATTTAAATATTGTAAGAACATTAGGTAACGCTATTATCATAATATGCAAAGCAATAACTCTTATAATTTTGTATATATTATATAAACTTTATAAGTTTTTCATAAGTATTGTTATAGAACTTTATCGTATGTTTACGTTTTATTGCGTAAAAATATACGAACGTTTCAAATCGCGCGGTGATTTGTTGCCGTGTAACCTTTCCATCGATCGAATAATTTGCTGTCCTTTAGTTTCATATTCGGTCACCAGATGACAGATGGCTCAGAACACGTGACGTCATAGGACTTTCGGCTCGCGAGCGTTCCTAGCGGCAGTTCTCGGAAGCACGTTCACTCGATAGGACGACTGTCGTCTGGCGCACGACGAGCTTCAAGCAATATGGCGAAGTGTGTCATGGGCTCGGTGAGACGTAGTGCCGTTTGAAAGAATGAAAAGTTCGCGGTATGGGTTGAGAATAATGTAGCGCTATGAAGATCGTGTGAATATCGTATTTGTGTACAACAAAAGCATCGAGTAGTTCCTTGTGATCGGGATATACAGTGCGCGTTACCGGTGTGAAATCATGGCTACGGATAAAATAAAGGTTGCCGTTCGGGTTCGGCCGTTCAATCGCAGAGGTACGTACATCTGAAAATAAAGTATCATTATTTTACCATGTCTCTTTAATAATCGTTCTATCACTTGCCAATTTTGATTCACGTTGGATCACCGTATTTATCCGGTTAACGATTTCGAAATCGACCTTTGGTATTTACGGTCGGAGTACGTTTTGACAGTAACATTTTTTGTTTTTTTTCTTTCTATCGTCTCAGCGATACGAACGTGTTTTTCACCTGCTACGCTATACTGCATCTATTTATCGTGTCTCACGTTACTTTATCTCGCGCCCGTATCGATACTTTACGCCTGGTTAAAAAGCGTGCATGAGATGAAGAGGAGGGCTCATTCTACGAGACCCACTTCTCTAGTGTTTACTAGTTGAATCTCTGTCGCTCCCTTGTACAAAGCACAGAAAGTCACGGACCGTTTTAGGGATCGTTGCCTCTCCTTTCATCTCGATGCTTGGATTGACATCTGGGACCCGCTTGCACAATAATTTACTAATGAATAAAATTATATGGTGAATTGACAAGTGACAAGTGACAAGTTCTCCAGGTTATAGACTTCTCTTGCACTAAATTTCCACAATTTAAATTTATATCGAATAAGGGCAATTAAATCGCCAAATTTGTTGCTGTTGTGCAAAGGAATTTATTGATACTCGTAACTCGTGACTTGTAACTTGTCAAATATTTATTAATTCGATTATGCGAATCTTATTTTGCAATATCATATAAATGCCTATTCTATGTAACATGACAGATTCTATTTATAATAGAATTTTTAAACTAGAATTTTCGCTCCGTTTCGTCATATCGAGAATTACATAATTACAGTTACGCGTGATTTGTGTATTTAACAGTTGACATAGTATTGCAGCAGCAAATATCTAATGCTGACTAACGTAGTACTTAAACATAATAGCATATAAAATAATGAAGTTAAAGTTCTTGAACTCGAACTTGCTAGGATAGAAAATAATTATGAATGAATGGATGATTCGCGTGTTTCTTTATCATTCGCGTTTGTCTAAAAAGAAAACATGAAATCGTTGGCGTCAGTTGTCGCACGGTAAAACCGCGTGACAAAGAACAAACATGTGACTAAAAGTGACGTTACTCGTGTTGGCCTTCCGACGTCGAATTTCGATCGATCGGACGAGTGATTCTTACGAGTTCGACTGGTCGCAATGGCTATCTCGATTGGATTTCGCGTTATCACAACGACTCGATAACAAAATCGTACGTTTCGAGTACCTTGCGCTATGACTTTTTCATTTTCCATCGATTTCTCGAATGTCCTGTTACTAGATTGCGTATTTTTGTGCATCTTCATATATTTATCAACATCACTAAAATAATAAAATCTGCATGAAGATTTATTTCACCTACTAAAAAAATATGATAAATATTTCACTTTGAATGTCTCCTGTATTTTAGTTACATGCATTTCGTATATTTTTTACACTTTTAAATTTTCCACAGAACCATAAAAATCCGCAGTCTGCTTATTATACTTGATTTCACGGTGCGTGTACATGTGTGTGTACTTGTAAACTGTTGAAACGATATTCGATAACGATCGTGAATACAGCAACGAGCGCACAGGTGGAGTGATAACGTGACGATGACGTTTACGTGTCACCTTGTCGCTTTTAATACATAAAGGAAAAGATTTCTTTTTCTCGCGTATTCGATTTTTGAGACTCGACTCTGCTTTTTAAAATTTTGTAAATTTTAATGCCGAAGCGCTTGATCGATGCTTGTCTTGTATAATTTCCATTAATTTTCTCTGCTTTTTGTTCCGTGAAGTTAACCGATTTAACCCGTGACCGGCTCATACGTATAGAATCTTTTTTACTTTTATTTCCTTCGTCTCTTGTCCTTTGAAGAATGTTCTCCAATCGGTTGACGGAGCAGCAGGATATGCATGCGTTTGTCAGTGTTTTGACGTAATACGGTTTACCTCGGAATCGACATATCGTTAACACGCACGTTGATCGTGGACACGCCGTTAAAGCGTCGCCATTACCATTGTCCGTGACTTTTGCGCGCGGACTGCTGCTAGGTTAGCCCTGTTCTTTCGATCGTTCTCCGTATCGATTATAATTTTCTAACCTTAAAAAATACCTTCGGTGTGGACAAAATACGGAAAAGTGTTATTGGTACGTACGATTTTTCGTTTCAATTTTACATTGAACATGTTTTTCAAAATATTACGCGAGGTAAAGTTTATTTATTTCTTTTTTTTTTATATATATATTTTTAATGTGATTTGAAATAAGGTCGAAGTGATGAATTTTTTCAACGTGATATCGATCGAGAGATTTTTTGAATACAATATGGTCGGAAACGTGCTAAACGTGCGAACGTAATAGGATTCGATTGATTAATATAGGAGTTTGAAAGGTTAAAACACGGACAGAAGGCCGTTTTTCATTTCGAATCGACTACATGTGTAGGGTAGAGATCTCGAATCAGTTCTATCTATCGAAATGGAGGCACGAACACAGGGAGGAAAAGATCGATGACGTGTTAGTACATAGAGGCTGGTCTCTAATAGCGCGGATTATCAACAGGCACCGCTATTCAGGGAGAAGTGCACTCTCTCCGATAATTACTCACCGTCATCGAATAATTAAGGAAATAAAAATAAATCGAGAGGAAACGCTCGTGCGAAGAGTAACGATCGCTTCTCTCTGCTCTCTCGGCCACTCGTTGCTAATTTTCTCTGACTTGTTACTAATTTCGAATATTACAACCGTTACAATTACTTACGTTAAATTAAATCGTCATCGTCAGCAACCATCTCTTCACCTATTTTCAAGCTAGAATAAATGATTCATATTCTCGTCAGACAAGTAACATTACACAACATATTTAACAATATTTAAATCGTCCCTTCTTATACAAACCAACAAATACGAAGGTAGCACCGTGTGCGAATATTAACGTTGGCAGTTGCACGTATCTGGTGCTGTTTAAAACGCGCCATAATTCAGTCGTATTGATCAAAAATTCTTTCCTCGTATTTCGTCGGTTATTTGATCGCAAGCATAGTTCTCGAAGGAAAGAAACGTAACGCGGGAAGGATCCAATCGAACGGTCTTCCATGTTGTTTCGAATTCTCAAAAAGGATGAAAAGAAGACACAGTACATGGAATGGGGTGCGGAAACGCGATATCGTCGATCGTTTTAGACGTTCAATATGCTTGGTTCGAGCGTCTCGTATCAAAGGTTGACAAGAGTAAATCGAATCGAACGGCAAGATCGTACTGAATGGGATCGAATCGATTCGATTGGCACATTCCAGGAAGAACGACGAGGTTGCGGAACGATTCTCTATCACGATCCACTACTTCTGTGTCATCGTTTTCTTATCCTATAACGGGGGTTAGTCGATTACGTGCAAACGCTGACCAGGCGTTCGATCACGTGCCGAATATCTGGGCCAAGGATTCCGCGGAAGGTTTCCGCGAGTTCAAAGCTACCGATTCCTTGTACGCTGACGCGGATCTTGGAGTTCTCGAGTCCGTAAACGTCGATTTTCTGTGACTAATGGACAGATGTTGAGCCTCTACCGATGGACAGACCTTAACTTTGCTACGTTTTTGAAATTTTTATATTTCAGTCTTCTCTCTCTCTCTCTCTCTCTCTCTTTTTTGTTATTTTTTTCTTCTTATGTTTAAGGTTTAGTAATGGCGAATTACGTTTATTTTTCTTGTAACGTACAGAGAGAAATTAGGAAATTTGTCTACCTGTATGATTTTGCATGGCGCACGTGATAAAAGGATTACAAACTTTTACGTACATGGTATTTCCTCTTCTATAATCGAACATAAATTTTGATTTCTACGTTCAAGTTTTGCTTCTCGCTTCTTTGGCGAATAAACAGGTCGTGTAATATTTGTAACGCAAAATTGAAAGGGAAGATTATGCACGCCAATGAGATTTCTATTCATACTTTGTCCGAACTGTGAACATAATTTTGTCATCAGCTGGTATTGACATGATACGCGATCACTTAGTTGCCAATATTTCTCAATGTTAGAAAAGTATAATTCGCTGGAGAATGACTGGAAAAACGTGGCGCGGTTAAATGATAGCATCCAGTGCGTTTGTACAGAATGTTCTGTGAATTTTTGTAACGTTGGCAAAGTACGAGTTCCTACACTTTCTGGCGAGACTTTTTACGGTTTTTCTAAAATACTCGACGACAAAGCATAGACGATCAAAAGATCATTTGGGAAAGATACGATACTGTGTGTACAATTGTTGATTTTCGCATTTCTATATCATTCGGTGGCCGAGACAGAAGGTATTTTGATATGATTTACAATTAGTTGAAAAGAGAAGCAACCGACTGTGACCAAAGATAATATTGCCTTTCCACGATAGACGATAAATCCAGAAAGTTTCGTATAAAACCAACTAAATGACAAGAATATGATATAGATAGCAAGAATAAATATTTAGTTGCTAAATTAAATAAAACAATTTTCTAGGCAACGCGCAGTCATATGGTAGACAAGACATGTGTTGTCTTTCGAGATCAATAAAATGACTAATCACGTTATGTATACGTAGATTCATCGATATGATATAAGGTAAAAAAAGTAAAAATACATATTTAATTCCTGATCAAACGAGCAAGTTCTTTAGATGATATGGTGCTGTATGGTTGATAGCACGTTGAATTAAAAAATTCTCTTCTATAGAAGATAGAAGAAAGTAAATGTTACTTATCGCGTTTCCACGCTGTCGTTTATATTCGAATAAGAGGCACGTACGAATGGAAAGACAGAGCTGACCCGATTAATCGTTTCTCCAATAATCCGAATCAATTATCAGGTTTCGTGCGAGACCAGTAATTTGTCGTGATATTTATAAGCAGAGCTATATCTGCACGTGTAAAATAGCTAGACATGAAAATTCTCTGGTCGAGGTCGAAATCAATCGATTTATGATATTCCCGTTTACCGATGACATACGGTTATGACGTTTTCCAGTTATTCATCATGCCATACGGCCAACTGGCAGATTTACTGACCGCCTGGTTTGCGGCATCGTGCAATTTTTCATTCTCTTCCTTCTGGCATACACTGTTACTTGTACACTTGCTTGCCAACCTATATCACGTTGACTGCCACGACACCCGTATTCGGGTGACAGTAAAGTTTCCGGTAGGGCCGCGTCACCCGTATTCGGGTGGCGCTTACTTGACTACTTGCGAAGGATCGTCGTATCGTAGGTATCTGAAAATATATTCCAGAGGAAATAATAAAACTATTGAATTGTTACAAAAGAATTAATACGAAAATGGTTTATGAAAAAAATTATTTACTCGAATTATTAAAATATCGATGGAAGTACCTAGCACAGAGAACGCTTGGTACTGCGGTACGAGAGTGGCCTGACGGAGATTTCATTGTCAACGTGATATAAGTTAGGCCAGTAGTCGGCGACCCTTTTACTAAAAAGGACGTGGCAAATTGTTAGTTGATGACAAAGGATAGCTTATCTCAATTTCACTGGAGTGGAATTTACAAGCTTGTAGTACACACGATATCTATTATTATTGAGATATGTGTTTCTTTTTATTTGGTAGACTATTTGCAATCAATTCTCATTGAGAGTTATAAGCAAATTCTTTTGGCGTGGCACTGTAACTTGCATTATAATAGTTTATAGTATGTTTGATTCTAGTTGAATCTAATGCTTCAATCTAAAGAGTATTGTCTTTTTAGTCTGCGCATCTGATCCGTCGTGTCAACTAGTTGGGTTTTGGTGGTTGTTAACTCTTATATTATATCTGTCGGAGATGTAGGGACATCGGGCCTTTCTTTTGGAATTTTGGAAAGATCTCCGATACTTTGGTCTAAACTATTTATTACAGCTGTACTTAAATAATAGAACTTAGAAGTAGTTGTTGCGATACGATCCGATTATGTTTGCCCGAGATTCGTGACAGTGGGCTTGGGCTCGGGGTGACACAACTGGTCGCCGAACGTAGCCACGGTCACGGGATGAACGTTTTTACCTAACAGAAGAAGTATCAATATCGAGGGACACACGCTGTATTAACACGTTGGCTGCCATGGGGGTCACCGGTGACCGGCACTCGATTTGGTTATAGCGGCGTGGGCGTAGAAAATATTAAAGGTACATAATTATAAAAAAAGAAAAGGACTATCTTAATAATTATAACGCCGTGGGGGTCACCGATGACCCTCGCCACGAAAAATGTTTCAAGCACGATTTTATAACTCGTTTTATTTGCTGCAAATGATATTTCAACATAATATGCATCGCATAATGAAAAGTTCACGTCGCTGCCTTGGGAAAACCATGGAAAATTCATCTGGTAGTCAACGTGTTAACAAACAAGCCCCGGGCAGGAGCAATGCCGGCTGTACGCGGGTCTGCCTGGTAACGGCGCCTGGAATTTTGTTGATATCCCCGGTCAATGTGCAATTGACGAATGCGATCGTATCAGTCTTTTATTCTTGTGATCACCTTGGAGAGTTTACTCGCACCGTCTTGTCAGTCAGAAAGAAACCGAGCGACGCAGCCAACGTCGCTATGTGTTTCAAAATATTTTCTATTGAACAAAGAGTTTTTCCCCGTTGACCGTGGATTCGTTATCGAACCTAAGAACATTGTCTTTAACATCTAGAGTGTCTGATCACCACGTATAATTGTCAAACTCTGTTAAATCAACATTTGTACATATAATTGTAAATATAATCTCCATCGAACAACAACGATGGCTTGTCCCAATGAAGATACGTTACACGACCCTAAGTCTAACGCCAGCCCGACATATCTGTTTCTGAACTTGGATATTTCTTCTTTAACTGTGGGTATCTTAAGGTCGCCATGTACTGTTTCGTTGGTAACATACAAAGATGCATCTATTAAGGATCTTAGAGTTTTTGATTGGAATCGTTGGAGAATTGCTATGTTGGAATTACTCGCTGTTCCCCATAGTTGGATCCCATAGGTCCAAACAGGTTTTAATATGGCTTTATATAGCATTATCTTACTCTGCATGTTTAAGTTGCAGCGTCTGCCAACGAGCCAGTAGAATTTTCTTAGTTTTGTTTTCAGTTCTTTAGATTTATCTACGATGTGCTGGATTTTGTGTGCTAGATTAGATTTGCTGCGTAGTGGTGACACACGTATACGAATATGAATGTGTGTGCATGGCGTCTGGAAAAACAGACGAATGTAACTGTTCCGTTGGCAGTGTGGTATGGAAGATGGCGAGACAAAGGAATTGCCGAGACGCGTGCAAATGTATATCGACGAAGATCCTGGAAATCCTTTATCAAATAAACCTAAAACTATTTTAATATAAATTCTAAGTGTAGTCTTAGTGTTCCTTTGCTTTTATTTCGGCGATTAAGATCCACAATTCTCAACAATTATATCTGTTGTAATTGAACGTATTGTTTTTGAAATTTATTTAATTTGTTTAATATAAAATTCTACTTACAAAGCTGAGTACGTTACGTACGATCATCTTTTAACGCTTTGACTGCCACGTCGAAATCACATTTTTCGCTCAGCACGCCACCGGAGTATTTTTATTATTCAAAGCATATAATGGCAAAATAATAATAAATTGATGATGTAAGACAACATTCTTCTTCAATGGACAGTTTATCGTATTGGTGGTCACGGGTGACCACCGTGGCGCCTTGGTAACAGTCGATAGCGACATATCGTAACGAGGCTTCGTTTATTTCAACGAATCATTCGCATTCGTAATTTCGTCGTAAGCAAACCGTGCAGAATATATCGTTGAAACGCGTACAAGATATTAGTCAACAGTATTATTAATTATCTTCATGATTTCGACGAAACATTCGGTTGAAATGGCACTTTTTATCTCAAAGTATCTTCCATTTATCGGTTATATTCAAAATGACCTAACTGTGAATTCTCATTCAATTTTAACAATCGTAAAAAGTTGAAGCGCCGATGACCAACGTGGCAGCCAAAGTGTGTTGAAGCTACTTTAAAAAATATTTGTTTGTTTTAAAAAATGTTTCGCGGGAATTTTATTGGAAATGCGAGCCTCGTGTTACCAATTGCTGTACCAGGCGAAAAGGATGTAATCCTTTAGGACTGTGATCGAACGGGATATTTTATATCAACTCACATGGAACAAGCTCGTTCAGCGGCTAGAAAAGTGATATCGATTTTCGACCGTGCGATGAAACAAACAATTTCAAACATAAATATTCCGTATAAAACGTAGTACGACGTTTACCTTAAACTGGCGTTATATCGTAAAAAAATTTCATGAGATCTGTTAGGTTGTGCGGAAAGTTTCTTTCGTTTTATAAGATGATAACAGATGAACGAGAATTTCTGTTTTATATTATTTTATCGAATTAGGTATGGTCTATTTCGTTATATTTCTATTATTATGTTCGTGCATAATTCAATAAATTGATATAAAACAAAAAACATTGTGCGTCTATTATCTCCTTATAGAACGAAAGAAACTTTTCGGACAGCTTAATATGTTTAATGAAATACGACAAATGTTTTCGAACGCGATAGCGAAATGAATTTTCGCATGCAAATGGAACGTGATGCCGAATATAAAGATGCCAAGTTTCACGATCCGATGAATAATATTTTAAAACGAAAATTCCATAGAGTTTGTTGATTTGCCGCGATGCATTTGCTGCGATTTTATGTATTCAATCAGCGTAATTTTCGAATATCTCGCGTTGAAATAAAATGGTAGGAAAGAGGACGGTGTAAAAATTAAAAGGTACGAAAATGATATTAAAAGATAGAAGTCGTTTAAAAACTTTGCTCCTTGAAGTTCTTTCAAGCTCTTCCAGTTTTGCTCGAAAACTTTCTGTCCTGTCTTTAGAACTTGAAGCCTTGGTCGGGCGAATACGTACGCTTGGAATCTTTACGCTTGAAACCGAGTCGCCCATTTGCATACAGAAATTCATTTCGGTCGCCGTGGAAAACGTTGTGAAGCTTCTTCTCTTCAAGTCGAACTTACAGCTGAAGATATGTGGTTGTTGAGTTCGTGGCGAAGATAGAATCAGAAAAGAAGAAAGAAAAATGGAATTTCGTGTCGTTGATAAACGTTATCAGAGATTGCTCTGCTCGTATCTCACTGACTTGGACGATCGACGACGCTGTCTATTTCATATAAAATGTGATATAATAGGCGAATAATTCTTTCGAGAAGTCGAGCTACGCGATAAAAAAATCAATTGCTTGAAATGTCATACTTATTTCTATGTTTTCTTTTGAAATAGATGGATACCAGGTAATTGGTAGATGTTAGAAAATTTTGTTCCATCTTGGGACTGGGAAGAAACAATTGCGGGAGTTTAAAAAAGAAAATTTTTTGTAAATTTTGGTAAAAAAGAGAGAAGAAATTTTGACGAAAAAATGTAAGAATTAAATAAATAAATTAAAAATAAATTTGTGATATTTTCCGAGGCTAGATTGTTAGGGTTTCTCGATGAAGAAGGACAGCGTCGATGAAATTCCGATTTACCGATATCTCGAATTAAAGAAAGAGAAAATAATTCGAGCAGAATTTATTAGCCGATAAGAAAGCTATTATCGTAAGGAACAAACTATATTTAGTTTTTGCGGCAACTTGCAGAACAAATAAGAAACTCCGATCAATCACGTTGCAAAACAAGTGACGTAAGAGAAATTTCCTATCTACCAAGAATTTAAATTCCAATGGATACATATCGATTCATATGGATAAATTGATCCTCGATTCCTTGCCACTTAAATCGAAACATCCGCCGTTTTGTTTAGCTTTTCAATTTAATCAACGTATAGTTAATTAGACCTTTCTTTATCTTCATGCATTATAGGAAATCTGCATAGATGCACAGAATTCATATAATACGAGAAACCATATAAAATATCCAAAGTATGTAGCCTTTTCTGTGATATCTAACACTAAAACTACCAAACCAGTCAATTTTATTTAAAAATTCCTACTTCATGTTATATTTTATCCCGCGATGATGTAATGACTTTCGCAACGATAACTAAAAGAATAATATAACGAATTTTATTTTCTTTTTTATGTATTCAAACTGAAAATAATTTTGTATCGAGGCTACTTATACCAGTACCGGTGAAAATGACTGGTACTTGTCAAAGTGTAAAAGGATCTTGCAGTCCGTTTAACGNAACCCCAATTAACCAGTTTCCTAGTTTTCTACAACTTGCCACGCGTTTTCCAAATTTTTACCGCGTATCATTCGATATGACGATATCGGTTATCAGGAAAATTCCCGATCGATCGCTAGATGTTAACACTAGAAATACCACGGCAGTCAAAATGACTGGCTCTACGATTTTATAAATTCTAGATGGATTAATAATAGCAAAAATCTACTACATAACATGGAATTGCCTCCGTAAGAAAGTAATAAGTCGATGAATATAAAAATATTCTATTATTAGGTATTTTTTAAAGACCAGTCCTTTTCACTGCTTTTGGTAGAAATAGCTTCGTGTTAACTATCGGTAGTTGTAGTGTTAACGAACGAAACAATTGTCTACGTAGATTCTGTTTTCTCAATTACGTCCTCAAAAATATGTATTTGCATAAAAATCCACGGTCTAACAACGATGTAAAGGATTCCATTGCAATGTATTTTCGATATTAACTTAATTATGCTCGTACATGTGTATTGTACTTACTATTAGGTGAAGCAATCACTTAGTTGCCAACCCGATCAATGTTTAAACGTACGCGATCCTGTTTTTGACGACTGAACGAGGAATAAGAAATAAGAGCCGGATATGATATTTAAAATTAGAAACACGAATACGTTGGACAATCCAAGATCTCTTCAGAAGGAGCGCATATAACTGGCTTTTTTCTTCTTTTTTAACGTCGTATGCATCTGCCCAACGACAGGATCGCCTCGAGTGGCGTTAAAAAATAACGCATCACTTGAACTCAAGATGGAAGCAAATATTCCCTGGTAGCGATTCGTGCGTTCCAAAAATACAAACGATTCAGGCTTGGAGCGTTTCGAGAGGCGATTTCCTCGAAAATCCTTATAAATCGTTAAGAAATGAATTTTCGCGAGATCAGTTCCTCCTTCGAAACGTTCAAAATCGTATTCCGTTTTCACCTATCGATCTTATAGAGCGAAGAATATAGCAGAAATAGAAGGTGAACGATATATTCTCTGTTTCGTGTTTCTCAATTTTCGTCACACACATTGTACGATTGTATTCAATTTAAAAAGCATCAGATGTTTCGCAGAGAACTTCTTACTTCTGCTTTAAATCGTTTAAATAATTTCAAATCTCAAATTTCGGTGTAAGTCTTAAAAAAGTGTCTTTTTTCTTTCTGTAATATAGTTCTATTTAACCAGTTAGCTGTTTTTGACGAGTATACTCGTCATCGCTTACTGTTTGCCGCGTTTATTCGGTTGGCAACTAAGTAATTGCGGATTTTGTTATACCATCTAATGACAAAATCCGCAATCACACAGTCGCCAAATCAATAGCTACGCGCTTTTCAACGTTTTCAAAGCAACAGCTAACTGGTTAATCCAATTTCTATATATATTTCCAAATTTTTGAAGACAGTCGAGTCTCTTCGCGATGTTAACGAAACTTCGAAATGTTTCAAACGCGTGTAGCTTACGTAATGATGTTCATAAAAGCTTCCTATAGGATCGTTCGTTATATATACACTTTTCACGAGTGACTGTACATATTTTCAAAAATCGCTCGATCGGTTGATCGAACGAGTTTCAAAGAAAGCCATTATTTTGCTGAAATACGTTCGACGAAACTCATACGTCGTACCTCGACGGCAATAACCGCGCGATTCGTTGATCCCTGTTCGCAGACACCATCTTCGTCGCGTTATCGATCCACGGTTCTACCCTCTCTCGTTACCCTACCTCGAGCTTTTGTCAAGGGGTTGTAACACGTAGCAGGTTGGCGCGCGTCGTCGATCGCATATTTATCGAGCTACGCAGCGAACTGGCCTTTATCACTCGACCGATCGGAATATCGTGATTCGTGTCGTCCTATCATCGTTCTGTCATCTCTTCTTAATTATCTGCATGAACGATCATTTTCTATCGATTAACCGTATACCGGTTTGACGATACGGTTTTGGATGAAACTACGACGACGACTATGGGGAATGGTCGGCGTTCGATTCGTGACCAGACTCAATCTTGTATTTTTCATGTGTTATCGGTTTTCACTATGGTTCGGTGTATTGTCACGGGGAAGAAACGTTCGCGTGAGAAAAGGTAGGAGACAGAATTGTGACAGCGTGAAACGAAGAGACATAAAGTCGCGGATGGTAGAATCGTCGAGGGACATTGCGCTGTTGTTGGGTTGGCAACTAAGTGATTGCGGATTTTATCATTGGTGGTAATGACAAAATCCGCAATCACTTAGTTGCCAATCCAAAATTGCTTTAACGTCGTACCGATCGCTCTAAGCTCTTTGTCTTACGTTATATGCGCTTTGGGTGGGCTGCAATAAGAATGAACGTTTAAAAAGAAGTTTCTAATACAAATGAAACTTGGTAAGAGTAGGGGGAAATTTATTTTGTCACATTCGATGGTAAGAGTCAATAATTTGCGAGTGTAAAGATGTTGCAATTTGCGTAGGAAAATTTCTTTTCGGTCTAAATGATTAATAATTAAAAAAAAAAAGAAAGATATTTAAGCGTTGAGATACACGTTTCTATTGAAATCTTACTTTCACATACATCGCAAGTAAAGTAATTTATATTTTCTTGGTCCGCGCATTTCTACGTACGCCCAGCCTCGCATTCTCCGTTTTTGGAACACAGAAAGCCTCGGTGGCCTGTCTCTGGGTCATTTTATTTTCGCAGGGTAGCTTGAAAGCCGCATTCGCGTTCTCCTCCGCACATTTTCCTTTTTCCTGCTTTGGAATTTCAGACGTCTCTTTGCGGCAAAACGTAGAAGGAAGATTAAACGAACATCTTCCAATTTACCTTCAGCTACCAACAGATTGAATTTACAGATAGAAAAAATTTAGTCCGTGTTGGTGGACGGTTGCTTGGCCGTTGCTGTACGACAAACGCGCGAGCAAGTTTCACATTATAACGCGCATAATGTACAAAGGAAATTGCAAAATTCGTACAGGTAATTACTCTTAGTGAACTACATATAGTACACGTAATAGCCATATCGTTTATTTCCATTGTTTTCGTTGTTCCGACGCGCGAAGCACACACGTTGACATTCCGAATGTTAAAAGTTATTTTCTTCGAAGAGAATTGACATTTTGTCTCTCGAATAAGCACATGACCCCGTTTATTTGGTTGGAAACTAAGTGATTGTCATAAGGTCGCAATGACAAAATCCGCAATCACTTAATCCAATAGAAAAAGTTACGCGCTTGTCAGAGAAACAAAATATTAGTTCCCTTCGAAGAAAAAAGCTTTCAACACTCGGTATGTCAATGTGTACGTTTTTCGCCTCGGAACAGCGGAAACGA
The DNA here is from genome assembly GCF_014825855.1 of Bombus pyrosoma. NCBI lineage: Eukaryota > Metazoa > Arthropoda > Insecta > Hymenoptera > Apidae > Bombus > Bombus pyrosoma. The sequence goes on along the minus strand of NC_057779.1, from coordinate 6,659,109 downwards.
TAGAAATAAACGATATGGTTTCGAAGTATTGGGTCGGCAACTAAGTGATTGCGGATTTTTTCATTACCATCTAATGACAAAATCCGCAATCACTTAGTCGCCACCCAATATGTTACAGAAAATTGTTATATTCATTTTTCTACTCAAATAAGGGTGTTAGTGTCCGGTGAAAAAAAGGCAGAATTAATTTTGGTCGATGCCGTACGACTCTCTCTTACGTTGTTAACTTGTAAAGCGTTAAATATCGTTGTTTATTCGTTGTCGGTCATTTTCCAATTTTAAACGATACTTTCGAAAACCAAAGGACTTTACGATCGAACGTTTCTATGGTCATGTTATATGGAAATATGCAGTTCGGATACGAAATAGATAAAACGTTAATTTCAACGAAGTATTGCGAAATTTTTTTATTCCATTCTCTATTTTATTTCATTTCTCAAACAATCAGTTTGATAGATACGGTATTCCTCTTGCTCGTATGGCAGCGCATGGAATTTAATACCATGTTCTCTGCACGCTGGAAACTATTTGCTCTGCTGGTTTATTATTCGCGTAGGAAACACGGAAAATGCGTATACACACGTTCGGGGAAAATGTGGTCGCTATCCTCTTGCGCGTGGAATATTTTTTGTCAGCGATACCATTTCATGAATCCCTTAAAAGCGTTTTGCGAGAGACGTTACAACGCTAGCTGGTTAAATCATTGTTTTTAAAAATAACGGGAGAAAAGAATAATTCAGTAAGAAAGTAATTATCGACACGTTTCTTGCTTAAATTTTGCAAAATTAGTTCTTAATATTTTTTTTTCCTATTAGCCGAAATTTTTGCAACCTGCTTTGAACCGTTGTTTCCACACGAATGGAAACTCGTGGTGAACCGAGTTATCGCAAACGTGGAGCTGTGCGAGAAATCGATATGATTCTAAATAATTTTTATTTTATTCGGCTGGAAAATATTGTTTGAAACGACGGGAAATCCTATATTCTGCGTTATACTGCTGCGTTTGAATTTTATATTTTAGCGAACTGTTATTGCCAGGATAGAAATCGTAGAAATTGACAGCGAAGACTGCGAGTCGACGTTCGCGATTTATTTGCCACACGAGGACTAAAGCTCCGCTAGTAACGCTACTATAACAAGTTTTCCATAATTGTTACTCCCTTTTTTAATTACTATCTGTCTCGCTTCGTTCTCCACTCCCAAAATTCCATATCTTTGCTTTTATAAACCTCCTCTTCTCTGCCATATTTGTAACTTTCTTCATCGAACATCTGCCATTGTTATTCCGATAATATGAAACGTTTTACGAATAAACAAACGCGAGAAAAGAGCCAGAGAGAACAATTTCTAAATCGGTACATTAAATTTCAAGGATTTTCCTTCGACGATTATTCCGAATCGAAGCGTTCGAATCGTTGAAAAACGGAACAGATCAAGAGCTTTTTTCCTCCCAAGCTTTTCTATTAAATCGTTTTTCATCCTGCTTGTTCTCACGCTACCTTGACCCGTTTGCATCGACGCTCGACGATCGTCGACCAGTTAAACGCAACTCGCTCGCGAATTAAAGATATCGAACTCGCATGTAAAATTTCTGGCCGAGAAGGTGCGCGAGTCTTATCATTTTCCGTTTTCCGCTCTCGTGTGGACCTTTTAGCGTCACGAAAGAGAGGTTGCCCGGAGAACGCGTTTGTTAGACCCGGTTTTCTCTTGTTGTTTAGAGAAAGTGAAACGAGGCAACGAGTTCCATTAGCGCGGCACGTGGTTCACGGACGCGGAAAATATCGTAACGAATCCGCGGCGAATGCACCGAATTTCCGAACAATTATTCACGATTGCTGCTTCCAATTATCTGTAATTTACGTCGCGGTTTTACGCTGACTTAAGAGTCGCTCCCTTGCGGAAGGTAAAGTACAAGCGTTTTTTTATCGTTGGAATTTGTTTTCTGAGGTTGGTCAGGCGGGAAGTAGAGTGTGAATAAACGATGTAGCTTTGTTCCGTGGGTACCTGACCTTACGAATTTAGGAATTTAGGAATTCGTTTTTATATCGTAGCACGTAGAACGAACAAACGGGTCACATTTGCTTGGAGAATTTTAGGAATCCAGGCATTGCTTCTTCCAATGTAATAAATAATTTCAAATTATTTGCGCGATCCAAGCATTGGATGAACGAGATTAAGATAGTCATTGGGATACGGTCAATGGTATACTTATACGATATATTCTTTTTTGATAAATACTGAACGAAGATTTGTTACTCAATTTATCTGTGATTTGTCAATTAATTTTTCGAATCACAGAGTTTGAATTGCAAGGTGATTTTATTTTCTGTAATTTTCTATTAATCGTATAATTTCCATGGTCATTTACGTAATATTTACATGAACCACAGACAATTTCTTTCTGTTTCACATACACACATACACATATGTAGATATATTATAATAAAACATGGAGTAAATTAGGAGGAATACAAAATTAATAATTTTTATTACAATTTAAACGGTTCTACGAGGCGAAGATAAAAGGCTGCTGCATTTCTCAGACAATTGCGAAAACAGAGATATTTTTCCTTGCCTGGGTGCAATTTCTCACGGTCTGTATAGAAAAACGTAATTTTAAAAGATGAAAACAAAGCCGGCGATTGATACGCTCGATACTCAGGATCCTTGCGAGAAAATTAGTGGCTGTAGCATCTATTCAAGCAGCTCTTTTCATCTTGAAATCTGACGAGTTCATTTTCCATCGAACCATCAGTCAGAGGCTTTTTCGTTGGAAGCTTCTCGATAGCGATCTTCCCTTTCCATCGTTTTGGAATTTTGGCTCGTTAAAACGTTCGAGGTGGCAAATCTGAAAGAAACTCGCTTTCCCAAAGAATCGTATTTTTCGTTTGAAACGGTTGCAAAGGTCGAAGGGAACGATGTTGCTCGTTGAAAAGATACTGAACGAGGCTTGGTGAATTTTTCATCGAAAAATTGCAAACGAGAGAGAGGGGGAGGCGGGAGAGAAGAAGCGAAAGAGTTTTGATTTACGTAAGTAGCATGTTTAATGCAACTCGATGAATCAAGGTCGAGGACTCGGCGTTTAATTAAAAATTGATCTCTCTCGCCGTTGGAATTTTTCTGTCGTCTGGAGCTTTGCGGAATTTCCAGTGGAATTGTTACGAGTTGGTTGCGGAGCGTGGAATATTCATAAGCGACATGAATTTTTTCGTACGATGGCCAGAATGTCGTTAGAATTTTGCGGATGAACACAGTGGTGCTTCGTACAGACGATATCCGTTTTCAAGAGGATGATTTCAGTTGAAGATGTTCTTACGCTACTAAAAGTAGAGAAGACGAAAAATTGAGGGCGAAAAAAGTTTTGTTAGGGTATCGAGAATCTCTTGAAAATCCTGAAAACTCGAGAAAAAGATTTTATTAGTAGTTTATTATTAAAAGATTTATTATTAGTAGTTTTATTGTAAAGTTGCTGGCGATAGTAACGAGAATATATAGTCGCTCTATGTTATTTGCTCGTTTGGTCTAAAGTTTAAACTCTAAACGCGTCTTTAGACGCCGAACGATCGCGTTTCTCGCTTTGCAACGACACAAACACGGAAACCATTGAAACTCGCTCGAATGTAGGAAAGTTCGTAGCTGTTCCTTATTAACTTGTCATCGGTACAACGGAACCAGTTAAGCAAAATTATTTCATCAACCTGACAAACGTCTTACTGGAGCGCTCGTCTTGGTACCGATAATTTAATATCCCTTTGGAATTGAAATTGTTAATTCGGAAATCGGAATCGGTCGATAATTCTCGAGATTACTACGAAAAATATGAAACATACGTAGCTACGTATATCGAATAAATAGATGCATTTGCCGTGAACAAATTTTCCAAATTTTACTTTCTCTTTTACTTTTAAATATTTTTTAATATTTACTCGAAATCGAAATTGCTATATCAGAATCGCAGGTACGCGCGTCTTGAAATTCACGCGAGAAACATCGAATTGCTACGCGAGATGAACGATCGCGCTTTCATCGATTGCAACCTCTGAAATTCTCAGTTCTTTGTATTAGGTTGTCCGCAAAGTTTCTTTCCTTTTATGAAGAAATAACAGACGCACAATGTCTTTTGTTTTATATTAATTTATCGAATTACGCACGAACATAAAAGAAATAGATCATACCTAATTCAATAAAATAATATAAAACAGAAATTGTTATTCATCTATTATCACCTTATGAAACGAAAGAAACTTTTCGGACAACCTAATAGTATCTTTTAATATTCTTTTAACAATTTTTCCGCACGGTGGAGATCGAAACCTCTGCAGCTTCTTCTGCGTATGATTTTCCAATGACATTGCATCGATAATAAATTATATGAGAAATAAATAAAACGCTGTTAACGATGTACAACGTGTCTCGCTTAATACAATGTAACGCGCACGTTTTATCGCATAGACAATGCTTAATTTGTGGTTTTAACGCGCTCCAAATAAAGAACATTCGCAGACGTATACGAAATTGTCCGCGTACGTTTGCTCGTGATGCGAAACTCAGCACCTTAAATAAGACTGGCGTGCTTCGTGCAACAGATACCATCTGGTTTTGTGGCATGTCGAGTTTTCCATGATAAATGTTCGTCTGCGTATTAAAGAGTATCACGATGTTTGTCCTCGTCGATTCTACCTCGTTAATCGATAAATGTTTAAACTTGGACTGCTACAAGAGCATCGCAGGAGGAAAGATAAAGAGATTTTTCTTTATTATCATCCAGCTATTATAGATAGTTTGAAAGATTCTTTGATTTTTATCGATTCTGAATTTTTGTGCACATCGCTATAGCTTTGTTTTAATATTATAACAAACGAAATGGTGTAGCGTTGGAAGGTCAAAGGAATCGGTAGCGTCGTTATCGATCGTTGCGATTACAGAACGTCCTTTCTTGTGATCCTTTTTTTCTTTCTTTTCTTCTTGCTTGCTTGCTTGTTCGAAGCGTGGAAGGAGCAAAGTATATAAATAGGTGCTCGTCGCCTTTATTAGTTATTTCTTAACTGTTAATCGCCCAAACACCATAGGATTTCGCTATTATAGTTTACACGCCTCTCTCGGTGATTATCACGTTCACAGAGTTGGTAGAATTTTTAATTGTATTATTAATAAAGAGATCTTTTCGGTATTCGCAAGACTGCCCTTATCACCAGACCATCACAGTATATCCTCGTCAGGATAGTTCCAACTATTTCATTCGAGCATTCCATTAGAAACAAGGTATGTATATTATTAATACAATAATATTTTCTGATAAATATCATATACATTTCGTGTAATTATAATAACGTTTTTTTAAAGAACGTGTGTATTAGAATTCCAAATGTAGACGCGCGATAGATTTATTTAACGTCTATTTAGGATTGTTTAATGGAAACTTACATTTATTCGCGAGAAACTTAGGAATAAATCAATAAGCAGGTTTTCTAAAGCGGGAAGGAAGTTGCAGTTTCGAAAATTTGCCCTAAATCCGCAGGAAAATTACGAAACCTTTCTTTGAGATATAGAAGTAACTTTTCATAGAAGAAGGGAGTAATATTTCTTTGCTGTACCATATCTTTGGTGTAACAAATTTTTCTCTGCAATTTTATTTTTAAAGCGATCAAAAATCTATCATCAAGGGAAGAAAGATTCAAAATAAAAATAACTTCTGCTATTATCGTATACACGTATATCGTTAACATAATTTCGCATCGTACGTACTTTAACACTAGAACTACCAAACCAGTCAATTGTATTTAAAAATTCCTACTTCATGTTATATTTTATCCCGCGATGATGTAATGACTTTCGCAACGATAACTAAAAGAATAATATAATGAATTTTATTTTCTTTTTTATGTATTCAAACTGAAAATAATTTTGTATCGAGGCTACTTATATCAGTACCGGTGAAAATGACTGGTACTTGTCAAAGTGTAAAAGGATCCTGCAGTCCGTTTAACGNAACCCCAATTAACCAGTTTCCTAGTTTTCTACAACTTGCCACGCGTTTTCCAAATTTTTACCGCGTATCATTCGATATGACGATATCGGTTATCAGGAAAATTCCCGATCGATCGCTAGATGTTAACACTAGAAATACCACGGCAGTCAAAATGACTGGCTCTACGATTTTATAAATTCTAGATGGATTAATAATAGCAGAAATCTACTACATAACATGGAATTGCTTCCGTAAGAAAGTAATAAATCGATGAATATAAAAATATTCTATTATTAGGTATTTTTTAAAGACCAGTCCTTTTCGCTGGTTTTGGTAGAAATAGCTTCGTGTTAACCATCGGTAGTTCTAGTGTTAATCAGAAAGTAAAACTTGGCGTTTCTTTAAATATGTTCCTTTTTGAATAATAAACTTCGAAACAACGAACTCCGTTTCCAATGTACACAATATACACGCGAACACCATTAGTTTCGCTTCTTGCAACTTGCATCGTGCAACTTGCATACACAGCCAGCAACGCTGTTTAAACGAGGAGCAAGCGTCTTTTTTTTCAAAAGAAAAGCTGCAATTTCACCGTAACGCGCGTGCACGTATCCCTTTGCAACTAGCGAGTTCATTTTACCCTTATATTAGGTCGTCCGAAAAGTTTCTTTCGTTTTATAAGGAAATAATGGATGCACCACATTTTTCCTTTTTATATTATTTTATCGAATTACGTACGATGCATTTTGTTCTATCAAAATAAAGATCACGATGTTCGACAAATTAGATTTCATGTTTGTATAAAGATGCGTCCTTGTAAAAGACGTGTCTGTAAAAGAACGGTACTTTTCGGGCAACCTAATACATTTACGTTTCGAGAGTATGTTACGACAGTATCGTTCAAACACATATTAACACATACACCTACTAACACTGTCTATTTATCACTGTGCGCGTAATTTAATTATAAAATTACGAACGAAAGGATCTACGTTGACTTTATCCTTTATCCTTTATCATCGCAGTTACGTATTGTACAATGGAAAATTAGGACGAAAAGCGATAAAATTGATATTACAATAGGAGGCCTTCATTTGAATATATGAAATTCGAGCGTGGAATTAGTCGCGTCTTCTTCCCTCTTATTATTCATTTATGCGTGTTTGTTTAAGTTTTAAAATGCATTAGCATAGAGGAGAAATTGATGCGCAGGTTTTTGTTGGAGATTCTGTACAGCGGATGAATTAATTAAAAAGGAATATCGTCGTACAGGTTTTTATTGTTTATGATTCAGGCAGATGTTAAAATATATTTCAAAATACAGTAATATCCTTGAAGATTATATGGATTAACCCTTTGCCATTTTCTTCGCTCTGTGATTAATATTTACGTTTAGAAGGTTTCAAAATACTTTCGAAGTTTCTCCTTGAACGTTCCTTTCCGAACTTTTAGCGTCGAGCGTCGAGAACAATTTCCAACGTATGCCAAGAGACCAGCTTCGAACACCTGTCTACCTGAATCAGCAGCTGAATTCAGAGAAAATAAAAATAACGTTTGCTCAAGATACTCTCGTGGCCCGCTTGAGACCAGATTTTCACGGTGCGAGGAAAATCTCGAGACGTTCGATCAGGTAGAAGGTCACTCTTTGCTGACCAATAAAGAACATTTTTCTCTCACTTTGTTCCCACTGTTTTCCCAAGGATGTTGACTCTTAACTCCTTCGAGGATAGTGATAGAATTTTCCTACCGCTTTCATCTCACGAATATTATACCAACAATATTATCCTGCCACAACTATATCGACAACATAAATATTCCCAGTATGAGCAAATACATAATAATAGCGTTTAAGTAAAGGTCAGCGGTAAAATTTCTTTTAATTCTTACGGATGTAAAGTACATGATAAAAGGGAAAAATCAGGTTTCATTGTTAATTATCATAATATAGTCAGGTATTAATCAATTATTTTTTCTAATCATTTAGCGTAATGCTAATCATTGTAGTGAAAGTAGCGATATTTAAGAAGGTGACTGAACTATTTAAACAAGAGCACAAAGTGAAATTACGTGACTCATGCTACTATGTACGTGTTCGGACGGTGGCTCTGCCGATATCATTTTGCCCCATTTCCTCTATCACGCGTCTTAGTCTACTTGAGACGACACGACGTCATCTGTCTGACTATGACACACACGTCTACTAATGTATCTCTACCAGTACGCAGTACGTCCGAGATTTCACTTTTCAAATCACGTTGATCAAGCTACGAATCTGCATAAACATCCGCAGCCTGCTAATCACAGCTCGATCTGGTAATTTCGTCCGATTAAGCTGTCTTACTCGATCGATGCTATAGAACGATTATTCCATCTTTCGGAATTTAAAATGCAAATCTCTCGACGACGATGATCGTGACCAACGGTCGGTGTAGCGATACAATTGCATTTTCGACGATCGTTTCGATTACCCTAAATCGAGATGAAGAACGTTTTGTTGGGAAACGGGGGCGGGTCGTGCCGCTAGAAGACAATTAATACGTTCCATCAGTTGCCTCGTTCAATTTTCATTAGTTGCTTGACGATTAGTTCCTTCTTTGCCTCGATGCTTTGCTTCGATCTTGAAGGAGAAACGAGCGACGGAGAAACAACGTGTTCTCCCTTCAATTAATTAGAGTCCGAGGAGGGTTCTTTGGTCTTTGCTCGTAGTTTCCTGAAACGTTGAAATTCTTTGTTACTTTGGCCTCCCCTACTTTTCTTTTTTTCTTTTTCTTTCCTTTTCTTTCTGCTTCCATCGACCGACAATGGGATCGCTAGGTTAAAGGACGTAAACTATTCTGTTAAACTGGAACCGGTGGACGAGATGTAAAAATAAAGGGTACAAGCAATTTAACTAATTTCATTTCATATAATTTTCGTTTCTTCGAAATCGGCTTGCTTTCTTCGCTGGGTTTGTCCCGATAAGAAACGCATCTGACAATGAAATTTCTAATTCCCCTCCTTCGATAGAAAACTCGATCGTATCTGCGTGAAAAGAAATAGTTGAAAGATTCTTACTGAATTAATAAACATTGTTACCTGCGATCGATGAAATTTTACAAACACAGTATAGCGGTAACCGGTTTGGTAATAAATCAAGCGAAATTCTACTAATAAGTTTGACAAATTACAAATCATCAAATATTTTCAAATAATTTTCAAATAAAAATGTTCAATTTAAAATTTTCGAATAATGAAAGAGAAATTTATAATCTTCCTTGTGAAAGAAAAAAAAAAGATTCAGCTTGTACATTGTGAATTCGTTAACGTTATTAATTGATAAATTATTGCGCAAGAAGCCCTAGAAAGAAAAGTATATCAATGATAAAATAAAGTCGAGATTAAGTAAAATATTTGATATAGATAAAGCAGAATAATCTTTTACCCCATCCTGTCTCTCCCCCTCTCTCTTTTTCTCCTTGCAAAGAAACCAATCTTAATGAAACATTATATAATAGAAGATTGGTCATTCTCAGCAAGAGAGAAACTCGAATGACATTCATGGAAAATTTCCCGTGATTCATTTTTATCTCATAATTTAAATGAAAAATCCTCGACAGAGTTTTCATCGTTCAAATATCTGCACATATCCTCTTTTCTATATATCACGCGATGAAATAGCTAATTATTACTATCTCAAAATTTCATAATTCACCTATTCTCCTTTCCACGTTCGATTCAACGCGTAATCAGGTTTTATCGTATTCATTTCGATCTATCGCCTGTACGAATTAATCCATTCGACGATTCGATCGACGAAACGTTTCCAAGCAATACGTGCGTCACGTTTATTTCTTCTTAAATCCACTCGTACAATATGCTGACGCTATTTCCAGGAAAATTCCCATATAACTTACGTATTGTACCTACTTGTTATTTACCGATTATACGGGTAAAACTCATTAGCGCGCGAAAGCTGAAATTATGAAATATCCTGGTAATAAATCTTCGCAATATCGAACTTGCAGAAAAATAAAGAAAAATTTCCAAATCTTTCGGAACTGTCGTTTAATTAAAATATCGAAAAGATTACGGCCGACTCGAAGTCAACGAATCGCGGCAAACTAGCGACTGGCAAACATTGGCAAAAGTCAGCAGAAAAATTAAACACATGCATTTGTTCCATGGCATATCGGGTATTCTCGTGCATTTTAACAATTTGCATATCGAATTCAACGTTGATTAGAATAGTCGATCGTCCATCGGTGTTCTTTCCACCGGATCGGCACGATCGACACGACGACACGTTTCTCCTATGACACAAAGACAATTAGAAGTTCCAAGACGGGCATCGCTATGCGTGGACACGCTCGATAAATCGTCGCGCGACACCGCGCGCGCGCGTGATCGTGCGTGAACCTCGCGTCAATGAATACGGATGGAAATGTCAATGGACGTGGTGGGCGTAGTATCGTTATAGATGCAGTTGCCTCAGCTTTTCATCTGAAAGTCTGGATTTGTATGATCGAGTCATGTGAAGGGTTGCTATCTGTCGAGGCTGCATACGTAAATCTCCTTGTTTGCGTTTCTAGAAATATCATTCTGTTCGTGGTATTGGCTTGGCAACTAAGCGATTGCGGAGTTTGTCATTAAGCGGTATTGATAAAACCCGCAATCATTTAGTTGCCAAGCCAATACAACGTAACGCGCAAGCACTCGCTTGTAAAGGTATTCCAACGCTTGTATTCTTTCATGGTTGTAGGAAACATTTTGAAATTTCGTTAATGCCGCAACGAGGCTATAATGAATTTATTATTAATAAAATTATATTGGCGGAGTTTGAAGATATCCGTTGTCCCAAAAGCTTCTTTCGTTTTCCAAAGAAATAATAGATGCGTCATATGTTTTCTTTTATATTGTTTTGTTGAATATCATATTATGTTGTACTGTATTATCTATTGGAAGAAAATGGATTATAAATGGACGATGTAATATATGAAGAAGTTGTAAAATATTTAGCGCAAGTATATTTTGCAGAGATCGTGAACATATATAAACGGTCAATTATCTCTGTTATGTTAATAAACCTCGATATTCAGAGAGATTACGTTTGATACTTATCGTATCGCTGCTTTGTTCCGATAGTGGCACCATTCGGAAAATTTCGAATTTGCTTTTATCGATTAGAACGTCTACCTTGTGATTGTACGTTTTATCGCGTAGAACGGTGTATTATTTATTCGGCCATCAAGCTGCCCTTAGTTTCACACTACTGGCTGCTCTTCGTTCCTTTTTGCGACGCTACAAGTGGAAGGTTGTAACCGTGCTTTCGCGAATGGTGTCATATCTTGCGTTAAATCAGCCTCGTAACGTCGTTCAAACGATCCACACGAACATCTGATTCGTAAATTTTTAAACTGTCGAGGATAGAAGATTATCCTCATTCTACGATACGCACAGCACATCCGCTGTTTTTCAGAAGTTGGAATTTTCCACACTGCACGTTATACAGTCTACAACTCGGACCACGTCGACAACTAAATTAGCATCTTAGGCGCTCGATAAGATCTGCTCGATAGCAAACGACGTGTCATAAACTTGGACATCAGATGAGAACTCGACGACAGACTATCGGACAATGTCTCTAGCGGGACGTTACGTTACGCACCCTCGACCAGGTCGCGTAACACGCGCCACTTGCGAGACACCTACGACAGTTGGACAGACACAGATCTCCATCTCATCGGAAACGTTGACGAAAACCCACCCCGTAGACCGACACCTACACTTCAATTCTCTTGCTTAGCGTTTATACTATAAATTTTTAATCTCGCCCACCTTGAAGGTTAATATCGTTCAGGGTTCGCCGCTCGACCGAACAGTTGCAATTCAACTGATCTAGTTAATCGTTAATTAATTAACCTAGTTAAATTAATCTAGTTAATTAACTGATTTAATGGGCAGGTCGCAAGGAAAAGGTTTTATCGTTTAAACGCTCTCCTCTAAGGATTACATTGTGTAAACTTGGCCACTATCGAGGCAAATCAGCTTGATAAGCTCGATGATTATCGATGACTATTCATATCGTTATATTCATCGTTAATACCAGTTGCCTACTCGATACACGTTTCCACTGAATATCTCGTAACTTCTATAAATACGTTTTCAGATCGCTTTAATGAATCATTAACGTATCGCTAATCAATGAATGGAAATGAATTGTCCATTTAACGTCTGTAAATCTGAAAACGCTTTGTGACCCGTGACACGTGGGCGTAAAAGAGTTGAAATTTCGCTCGCTTTGGTGAGCGCCGCGCAAACGCTCGCACAGGCGAAGAACTTAATTTTCCATTTGTCAAGTTTCAAACGACCGTAAAAACCTTCCCGGTTCGCGTCATTTACCATCATTGCCGCGCGTTCTGAAAGAGAAAAGCCTCGGCAAAGGGCTGGCTCGTAACGAAGGGAGGAAAAACGATATCCCGTGGTATTGAACGCATCGAGTCATGAATGAACACACGGTACACGGTGTATCGATCCGATCGCGGCGGTTCTAGTCGCCGAGACGCGTTTGAATAACGCCAACGGTAAAGCGAGAGAAGAATGGCTGGTCGTTTAGTATGGATTTGCCGCCTTACGCGATTACGTATGCGCGTGCAGTTGAATGTTACGAGCGTTATGACTCGTGGCTGTCATAAGACGTTGTCTCATGCATGGCTTCCTCATGCATCGTTCCCCTTCTGGCTTTTACGCCTCTCTGCTTTTCTCTTCTGTCGCTTTGAGTAATCGTATCGATCATCCGGGACCCGTCTGTCGCTACATTCTCTTCTATTTCGTTTCTTTTCTTCCCTTCTCTTTTTTTCCTTTTTTCATAGTTTCTGTTCTTCCTTCGTAGAGGTTCCTCTTGGTTTACGTGGCTGTTAGGTCTACTCGTTCGAATTGTATTTCTTTTCCTTTTTCTTACGGTTTTTTACGGTTGCGTTTATTCCACAGGATTAACTTGCTACATATCTTTACACGCTTTATACGAAGTAATTGATAAAATGGATGACAGGCAACGAAGATAGAATTTTTTTCAATAAGATTTAAAAAACTTCAACGCTTCCATTAGGAAATTTAATTTGAGGAAATGGTTCTTTCGCTTATAGCACGTACGGCACGTATTCTTTTGAAAACTTTTACGAGACTGTGTACTTCTTCGAGATTCAACTGCCGCATTTATAGTACGTAGATCATTCCCAGTGGCTGTCTATAATCGATAGCGATGAATAATGTACGTATTTGACTTAGTTAATGCTTGAAATATTAAACGACCGAAGAGAGTGGAAAACACAAGCGTGGCACAGAAACCTGATTATAGAAACCTATGAACCTAGGAATCTATGCACAAATTTCGTGGTAAGGTTTCAAGTTTTCCACGCTTATCGATAAACTTGAACAATTATCGAATCTCGACCGTGCCAAGGTTCGAAGACCTCGGGAAATTTCATCTTCGCGAAATTATTTATTAGATTGTGCCAAAAGTTTCTTTCGTTTTTAGAAGGAAACGACAGATGCGCATTTTCCAATAAAACAAAATGGATCGTTCAATAAACTAATATAAAACAAAAAACACATCTATTATTTCCTTATAAAACGAAAGAAACTTTTGGCACAACCTGATACATAAAAATCGAGAAGCCGAACATCCGCGGCATCCGGAATAGTCGGAGAAACGGTAGAAGAAGATAAAAGAAACGAAGAAAAAGGTCTTACGAGGCATAAAGGCGGCCGCTTGGAAATCGCTGGATTTCCTGGCGATCGCAACGACTTACGCGAATACGATTTTTCCTTGGAAAAAAACTTTTACCGCAAACCTCTAATATGTAGATCCCACGAAAGTTTCGCATCCCGAGACGCGATCGATCGAACCGACCAGCCAGTTTGTTCGAATAACTCGAGCGCGAATGTTTACTCGCGAATCGTTGTCGCGTGATACGATTACGCCCGGCTGTAGATGTAACGAGTATTACGACCTACCAAGCAGGAACATACATTGTATATTACGAGTTGTATGGCTTCCATGTTTTCTTATTCGCTCTGTTTCTCGTTGGTCGTTGGTAGGTACATACGTACACAGAGTGAGTGGGAACACACGGCAAGTACGACAAAGGTGCTGTTTCGGCGCACTAAAACAAGAAGAAAAGTTGGTATAAACATATGGTACGCCCGGAATGACCTTATTTTCCAGTTACAGTTTACTTTACGATGCTCTAGACGTTACTGGCGAGGGAGTCGAGGTGACCGATACGCGTCGATTTCGATGAAACTTTGCACAAGTGTTCCTTAGAACTACCTAAGAATTTAGTCGTAATTCGTTCATGGTCGTTCTTTATTTTCAAAGCAGCTCCAACTATCTGAAACTTTTTATCCGAACCGGTCGTTCTATGTAAATCGTAAAACTATGACGACAGATACGAAAAGAAAACGATCGAAATAAATGTTATACAGTTTCTCGAGAGATTCGTAAAGTCTGTGCGAAAAACTTGTTGAAGAAATCCTCCTCTTACGAAAATTAAACGAATAAATGGATTTTTCAAGAAACCTTTCGCACAAATTTACGATTCTCAAGATACGTTACAAGATTTATTTCAATAAATTTCGACTAAATTCTTCGGGCAGGTGTAACGAACACTGAAGCGAAGTTTCATCAAAATCGGCGTGTGTCATTCCCTCGTTACCAGTCGACGATTGTCTGACAAACGAATGAGCTGTGTTGATCTTATCTCCTCGCTCTCTAGAGAATCCATTCGATTATCAATTAGGATGGTTTATTTAAAATGTGTCGCTCGTAAAAAGCAAGTTGACCGCGTTGAAACTCTTCGTGAAAGACCAAAGCTAGGAGGAAATTCGCGTAAGCTGTTCGAACAAGTTCTACGACGCGACACATTCGCGCTTCTGTTCAAGTTGGATCACTTGGAGCAATTTCTTTGATATATAGATAAGCAACTATTACAACACAAAAACAAGCAATTACTCGAAAACTCATATCGGGCATATGTTTGTACGAACTTTTCTTCTTGCTTTGGTGCGCTGAATCAGCTCTTGCCATACTTCCCACATATTCTGACTCATGCTGTGTGTGTATATATATATATATATATAAACAGGTATAGCATCAGCCTCGAGGCGAAGGATTAAGATGCAGCTTTTTGTTATTATCGAATTTAGCTTGCAGTGGATGTTTGTAATTTAGAAACTTGGTATTTGCGTTTGGTATTTATATACAGTAGCTTACGAAGGTATTCGATTATTTACAGAAACCTTTTGCCAATATATTATGTTTTATAGGGAAATTATTTTGAAATTTCGTCAGCGCTGTAATCGGTAAAATCTGGAAACCAATATGAAAAATTAATTATTAGTCATAGGGAAGCTGCAAGATATTTATCGTAGGTGTATGCTACTACATTTCGCAAAGATCGGAAAAGTATTCGCAGAAGAAATAATCGAGGCAATCGCGCGAGGAATTGAAACAGGTTTACGCACTTTTTTCTGCTCATAGCACAGGTAACACGGGTAAAAAGTGTTGAATATAATGACAAAACGCGTGTACCGTGAGAAGCAGAAACGATATCCAACTAAAAGAAATAAATCGATCGAAGAATATGTATCATCATGTGAAAGTAGATTTTGCGTCCACTGTGCGTCTGACTACATACGATCTGTTTCTCCTTATTTCCATACTCTCTTGTACTTCGCCACGCGTGTATATAACAGCTTCAAACAACGGTCTCCGCTTTAGAGGAATGGATTATGCGAATTTTGTGGTTCTGTAAAGTATCGCGTATAAAGTTTTGAACAATGTTATTTAAATTTCGAAAAATTTCCACGACTTGGTTATCGCAGCTTGGACGTTTTATGATTATTGCTTTTTTATTTTACTTTGACCGTGAAATTCGTTCGGTTTCTACGACAAATTTTTATCAATCGCAGAAACTAGAAATTTCACATGTTTTATGGAATTGTGTACGCAGCGTATAATTTTTGACTCCGACATCCGAGTCAATTGGAATTCTAGACACGCGGTACTTTTGAAAAGTATGTACTATTTTTGCGAGATGTCATAATGCCGTCACTAAACTTCATAGCCAATCTCAACTTGTATGTTGAATAATGTTCAGGCTTTGTTCAGCTTGTCGGAGGTTTATAATTATATAAATTCCCTTGAGCATGCTGTGGATATTTAATTATGCATCAGGAATGTCATAAACACGCCTCGTGCAACGTTATTAACGTTCGTTGCATAGAAAATATAGGCTCGAAAGGACGGTGCAACAACGACAGTAGGAAACAGATTTTTATTAATTTAGCAATTGTTAAATATTTCTCTACGATCTTTTATCTATCACGAAGATCATTAATCCGATTAAATCGTTATTTGCTCTAATCAGAAGCATCTCTTATTGGATTAATTTGTGTTATTATAGAATACAATATATCTTCCATAATGAAATGTTCTCGTATAACGATTAATTATATATGATTACCGTGTTATCACGATAGTTGCGAAACGTTTTGGATAAATCGATCGAACATTCTCTGATTTCATTCTATGAACGTATTAACGCCTATTGTTCGGATGGCAAGTTATTAATAGAAGAGAAAGTCGATAATGAATTTCCATTATTCGAGTAGACTGACTCGTTTCAATTTACAGCGTGTCTACGTAGACGAGAATTTAATTAGAATTTTGCCCAAAATTTAACACGTTACGTATTTTTATTTTAATTAATTGTACTAACAACACTAAGTATGTAACGTGCACTATTTGTTTATTATATATTATTACTTATATAAAACCGTGTATATACATATAGTTTTATTTTTAAGAATAATTATATATTATAAATATAGCAAACCGGCGATATTTAAATTTATCTATCGACTCCTCGTTTCACCTCTCGAAACAGAGTTTCGTAAATTTTCTTTCACCGCGTATCGCCTTTTCTCTTATCTCGAGCTACTTGTTTGAAATTCAAATGACGTTCGCAATTTCTGCTCACTTCGAATTAACTGGTTGTTCCATTTTTCCAGAGCTGGAACTCGGTACACAATGCGTCGTCGAGATGTCCGGACAGCAAACCATCTTGCAGCATCCCACCACGATGGACAAGATCGAACGGTGAGTGATCTCTTGAGAAATATTTTTCCAAAATTGTCTAGCTCGTAACGAAAAACGTCGAATTCGAGTGAAACTCGAAATAAATATTCCTCGTTTCGGTTTACATTTACCAGAGTATCGGACTCTGTCTGTGGCAAGAGATGTAAACCCTGTATGAAGTTAACCCCATATTTCTTAAATCTCGAATCTTCTCGTTGTTCTTCCAAGTTGTAATACGTCGTTCCGAAGAAACAACGATTAAGCTTGGTGAGGTTGTTGGAGCAACCCCAGAAAACTAGATCTTTGACCGGCCTCTCGTTCTTCGAAACTCGGATTTTTTAAAATTATTCCGAATAGTTGTAATTGTTGTAAAGATTGTTGCAAAGTATTATTTAGTACTATAGAACAATTCGGAATAAAAATTTGGGGACCAAAACGCGAACAGAATAGAGCGGGAATTTTGACGCATAATATGATAAATATTTCGTTTAAGAGAATGGAAAGACACTCGGTAGATAGGAAAGACGCTGGAATATTCCTGTTGCTCTCCCGAGAGAAGGAAAAATATAGACGAGGGTCGTTCTTGCCTGAGCCCTTCAAATTTTTCCGCATAATTCTGACTTTCCCTCGGCGAGCATCTTTTTCCTTCTTAATCTTTTGTCGAAGTTTCGTGATCCATCGAATTCACGTCGGTTGGTCGAGTTCCTCCACGATAAGATAGTAACTGTCTCATGAAATTCCAATGAGATACATTCGAAAGTTCTTATCTTTCGCGTAATCGCGCTGAAAAACTTGCTCCTCCTCATCCGTTCAACGGAAATACATGAAATTCGGAAGTTTATGCGATGGAACAGAGAATAATAGTGGTTGAGGATGATGGATACATGCGAATCGTTGAATAATTTAACAATCATTGTTCGTTCTATGACGCAGATTATATATATTTGATCATTGTTGGGCTCTGAATATTTACACGCTCATGGAAAATTTCTGGATTAAAGAGATACAATAATAGGAACAAAGTTCCTAATTTATTCCGCATTTTAGTTCGTCCGCGACGCACATAATTCAAACTTATCAGAGCCTGCTTGATACTGTATCGTGCGAGGCAATTATCGAGCAGTATGCAATCTGCTTTTGAATTATTGTTACGATGCTAGGAGTTTCCTTTTTGTTTAAGGAACGATAAGATGCTTCTTTATCTGTACTGTGTCAATAATCGAGACACCTCGTCGATTAGAGCAAAGAAATTCGCTACTATTTGTACGGGAGATGCTGCGAGTGCGTTTAGAAAATTTTCTAGCTTAGTTGCTTTAAAAAGAAACTTGCTACTGTCGTAATAATTTGTCTGAAACTTAACTTCCTTGGATATACGACGTTTTCGTCGGAAGGAGAAAGAAGCATAAAATTTGCATTTTACGTTCGTTTGTATCAACGTATCGCACAGTTTGAAAGGTTTTTTTCAAGCTGAAAATGCTTCAATATCTTCTTTGTGTTTCGTCTTATCGTGCACGTTTGGTAGATGAGCGCGATACTTCGATGAGACGAGATAAGTTGAGAATTGCGAAAGCTGAATGCAAGTAAAATTAATAATTTTGCTTGACAAGACAAGAAGATAAGGAGAACTGGCGTAAAATAGGGAAATTATAGCTGCATATAAAACCGAAAGCTCAAAGAACGTTAGATCGCGCACCAAGAAATAAAATTCATCGTTCTGGCGATTATTGTGGGTTTGTAGGCGACAGCCACAGCATCGATGCAGATAAGAAGAAACTGCGATACATGCGCGTACTGGCGCCATTTGTCAGATAATTAGATCGTACAGTCTTATCGACGTAGGCAGATAACATCGTTGCTGGAACATCCATGGTACGCTAACATCGTAACCACGATAGAAATCCATGAGATATCGAAACAAATTTGATCTTCGTATCTATCGCAGAATTAGGTTGACACATTCTCTGATAAATAACAAATTACAATCTTCTGAACGATGGACGATGGAAGATATTCGACGATCGTTTCATTCAAAAACTTTTGTTACCTGGCTGATTTTTATTATTTATTCAGACACTTATTACAACACTCGTATTTTAGTATGTTATAAATGAAAAATGTTTCATTCCGGGTAACACGGACGATGAAATTTTGTTATTCGGTTAATCTTCGTTAATCATTGCGATAGATACGAGAAACATATGTATTTTGATATTATAAATAGGAACTTTCTATTAGGTTGTGCCAAAAGTTTCTTTGGTTTTACAAGGAAACAGTAGATTGATAGATGACCAGCGTTCGTTTCGAGAAACTTTCTGTTATGTTTCCAAAAATCCAAAAATTCCAAAATTAGCGAAGAAGCGACACAGCCAATTTTCCATTATCTTATATCCTTTTTTCTTTTTCTTTTTTCACGGGGGAAAAACGATGCAAGAGACATTTTGATTACACGCTAGAGGCGTTTCGTTTACGTGTGAAAGGGACGTTTTCCTTTGAAAAGAGCCTGTTCTTTCGAGGAAAAGAACAATGACTGCAAGAACTATTTCGCCACGGGGAACAATCCTTTTGAAACAGTGGCTGTGGTTCTATTTTTTCAAATACGCTTGTTTGCCGGCCTTTCTTCTCCTCTCTTCCGGTTTCTTTCGCCAGGACTTAGCCGCACGCTCTTCCTGGACGGTTCTCATGTACGGTTTCATTCGTTTATTGATTTATCTTCTCTCTTTCTTCCTCTCTCACGCGAGGTCGTTACAACTTTCTGCTCGTTTTCACCTGGTTGCTAGGTTTCTTCTCTTTTTTTCTTAATTTCTCTTCTTATTTTCTGCACGTAGAATTTCCTCGGTATTTCTTCATGTAATTCGCGGAAGATTACTTGTTGGTAGCATAAGACGCGTCATTTATTTGGATCTTGTTATTGGAACTTCGCAAATCCTGATCGATAGAAGTAAAAGCCGACCGACAATGTTTGACAATGTTTGACAATGTTTGACAATGTTTGACAATGTTTGACATTGTTTCCTTGGAGATTTACGGGATGTTATTGCTTTCTTTAAGAAGGTCGACCTTTTCTCATTTCGTGTCTGTGTACGTTTCGACCTATGAAACGATACGAATGCTTATTACGCATATATTTTTATTTTTTTTCGCTCGATGTTTCTTAACATTTTCACAACAGGAATCTCTCGCGCTCTTCGTCGTTTCTTTTCACATTTTTCCTCGAAAATTACTTTGCAGATTCCTAAGAATATGTATATATTTCCTGTTTTTTTGATAATTTTGTAATTTTGTAAATTGAGTACCGAGCGAATATACATTCTACGTTAACTGTATTTTCAACCTGCGAAAATTCCCGGATTAATTAAACATACAAAATCTTGCGCGATATGACCCGTTACGACCACGTTGCGCTAACACCACTGTGATGTCAATCGACGAATGGATCACGACGTCCAACAATATCTGTGAAAACGTACCCGTATAACGTCATTCTTCTATATACGTCCACTACTTTTCTCCTCTCGATGACTCAACATCATAAAACGCGTAACATTTCTTGGCACGCCCTTTTGCACCTATCTCCCAGCACCAAAGCCAACCACTCAACGCACGGAATCTTTATCGTATCCGCAAAACTATAGTTCGTCCGTGGTATCCCGTGGATGAAACTGACACTGGGGGACGAGAAGAGGCGAGAAACGTCGGATATTCGGGAACGAGGGTGCTCGTTTGGCCTCGATGGCGCCGTAGAAGGTACTTGAGCGTTGCGGATATTTTCAAGCACGAGGACCACAGAGAAAACGCGTTTCCAGCCTCGTAATTTCGTTTCGTCAAGCTGTTGTAAACGTGTCTTACACGTGTGTCTGTACTTACACGAAAACCTATGTACAGGATGTCACAATGTTCCATACAAACATTATTCGGTGTGATGTATAAGCGAAAATAAGACTGAGACGTTGTTGTCTATATAGTAGTATAGTAGTTTGCATACTATATACATTTTCTATATATTTTTATAGTTTATATATTACGGTAATATTATACCGTGTCTTAAAACCTAGTACCTTTGGATTTTGCTTGTCAAAAGCTATCATACGGTATGAGAAAAATGCGGGAAATTCAGCGTGTCCTGAAACCAAGTTCGTCGTACCTATCTTTTCTAATTCGTGTGTTTATAGTCGCACGAATCATCGTCATACAGTCGAGCATCGGTAACTCTAAGCTGGAGAGAAATCTTCGAGTTATTAGGTTCAGACCTATCGAAATTTCCGAGTAAAAGAGTTTACCAAGTTTAACAAACGAAACTTGGACATGCCGAAGCTTGCACGAAGGCTCACCTTTTCAGAAGATGTTGGTATCCCAAGCTTCCTCGTAGAACTCATGAAATTCATGAAATGTAAACGTTAAAGATGCGAGCAAAGTGATGCCAATTACTCGTTCGACTGAGGAAAAAGGACCAGCTTCAATGGATGTGCACGTGGTCGAAACACAACGAAGTAGGAACATGGTTTTTATCGTCTTACGTTCATTCTTGCGTCTTACGTGATTTGGGATAATCGTAACAGTTTAAAGACAGACGATACGTGCACTGATTGGTTTCTGACGCTTCGCGACACATAACCATCGATGGAACCTGAAACACTTTCGAATCGCTTCGAATTGAATATACATATATGGCGGCAAATTCGAATCGCGTCGAATGTGATTCGAATTTTAAGACTCTCGAGAGTCTTGATCGCCGTTGATTCGTAATAAATTCGTCGGGTATTTAATGTCTCTCAAGCATTGATCATCTTAGAAGCGTTGATGCGGTATATTCGATACTCTTCGAGCTCGAGAGTTTGAGAGTGGAAGCGATGCTTAGGCCATGGTGCAGGCTCTAAAGACTATGGCTCTATGCGGCTTATCTTGTTGAGGCATAAACAAAGACGGAGGAGCGGCTCGATGAATTCGTCGACCGTCATTTTGACGACAAGGCACGATCCAGACTTCCGAGAAGACTAAACTTTCAAGGCTTCCAAGATGAGCGAGAATCGAAACACTTGGAAGATTCCAGGCTTATTAAGATTCAAAACTGAGTCAAAACTCTCAAGAGTCGTAAGCTTCGAATCCCGTTGCAAGTGATTCGAAATTGTCATCATCTGTACCGATACAGATTCGAAGTGATTCGAAACTGTTTTAGATCTTATCGTTGCACACAGATACACGCTTCGTGCTGCGGAAGCAGCAACGATAGAAATTCCACTTATAAAGGTAAACTTGAACTTGTTGTAGAAGTCTGGCTACTCCGAGCTCGAGCTTTAAATAGTCGGCAAATAGTCGGAGTTTTGTTTCGACCGATAGAACGTTCTCGCTGCGGAGTGGCATGGGATCTTCGACTTGTACAGATTCGAGTTACCGAGCCATCGATTGTCGCGTATTATCGGCCGGATAACTGTCAGATAACCGATTTTATCATTTTGTCAAGGAATTAGTTCCGTTCTTAACCCATTTGCATCCAAGCGCGGATTATTACTGCTTCTTTTTATTTCCATTTTAATCTAAATAATTTTTACTTTTCTCCTCTGTTATAAAGAATGTAAGATGCGATGTTTGCGAAGTAACATTGTCTACCAATCGTTTTAAACAATAAATTTTCGATAAACTCCATGAAGAATTCGGATGTCATTTACTGCACCTACGACCGACCGCTCGCGGTGATAAGGATCAGTTCTCTGAAGTAGGACTATGATACAAATGGGTTAAGAATCTCCGCATAATTGGAAAGTTGTACCCTTCAACTTGCGAACGTTTTGTCCGGCGAAGTAGCCCCATCTTTTCTTCTACATTACGCTGGTGATGTTTTAAATGGAAAATCGTGGAATGCTCTGTATACGCGTTAGTTGGCAAGATAGCAAGGAGCAGCGACGTCATGCAAAAAGCTCTACGGTTTTGTATGGAGCGTCAGAAGCGTATGAGAAGTCGTATGAGTCACAAGTCACAACGAGACCATACATCGAACGAGATCGTATCCGGAAAGGGGCTTTGTGAAGTCCGATGCTGTTGCACCGTACTGGCCGCCGTGGAAAAATTCGCGAGAACAGCACGGCCTTTTCAACAAAGACCGATTATTTATTGCTACAGCCTGCACGGTGCGTACACAGCGAGGTTTCAATGGCTGGTGGCCATAGTTAGTCAGCGTTGCTGCGTGTAAATATGGATTAGCGGTGATGTTGCCTTTTGTTCGTTGGATGCTTCTATATATCTCTAGTTTGGCGTTTTTGTAATTTATGTAGCCAGATTTCTGGCATTGGTTTATGGCTTACGGTGATGGAACGTGATCTGATAATTGGGCGGAAATCTTTTCCATCTCGATAGATGGAATAATTCCCATGATAAACGATCGTTTCGACGTATAAGCTTACAAAGAATGACTCTACGTATAATACGAGCGGTATGTCAAGCTACTGTTACTTTATATGGATGACAGGCAAGGACATTTACGTGGAAAGTGACCATCCAGTAATTATTTTACGATGGCTACTTACCGTCATATCGGCTGCTTCAGTTAAGAACAACGACATAATCGTCAATGTGGCCTTAATGGCCTATTTGTTAGAAAGCAATTTCCGAGATATATCGTTGTTGCCTGCTTTCTTCGTTCTTTCTTTCTTTCGAACGATCCATCGCGCTTTATATAGAATCTTTCGTACAGAACGAACATTTTTGTGGAAATTCTAAACGTCACGAAAATGAATACATAAATTTGAAGATGGAGAACGAATTAGTACGAAACCTTTTTATCGCGTGTTTCCTATTGTCCATTTACATGTGTTAACATGCAACGGCGACGGGAGAGTAACGAACGAGGTACGAGAAGAGGTAATCACGATACCATTGCGAGTAGTAACTAAGAGAAGCTGGATACAGCAGCGTGTAATTTCCAAATTTCGTGAAATTACGTCGAGTTAAGTAAATGGTAACTTTACGATCGAGTTTTGTAATTCTCGACGCCTCGTGTAGAACCCGAACATCGTCACGTTCAGCTCGTTACAAAACGCCTATGATTACGTAAAACCGGAGAGTTTGGTAACGTTTTAAAAGAAACGGCAACAATCGTGCCCACACGTGTATAGAAATGACTCAGAATGTACGAATTTGTTCCGACCGAGAAGAAAGATTTTTATCGCGCTCAAACATCCAGTTCGAAACACGTTTGGCGCAAGTGGAACAATTGCGCGGAATAATTGGAACAACGAACGCAACGAAGACGGGCAAAAGGTACGCGAAACGCGATGAAACGAGAGAACGAGATGTGTCTTCTCCGCTGAAACAGGAAGATAAGATTTCTTTCGACACTTGGCCTATTTTCCGCGTTATATTTCCTCGATGATCGCGATTCATTGTGTAACTGTTGCGAAACTACCGGGGAACCAGGTGAAAACAAAGTTGGTCCGAGCCTTAAACGCGTACGTTTTTCCTAGAGAAACGAAAGTGAAACCGATTACCAGCGTTCCGTGGAAGGAAACTGCCAGGAAAGTGATTGGCTGTTAAACCTCTAATTGATAAGAATTCTGAATAGCACGAGGAACGGCGAGATTGGAGACTGAAAAGTGGTGACTGAATCGGAATAGTATGTTAATGAATCGACAAAAATATTCTTCTGACTAATACCACCGATCTGTACTTTGTTCTTGTGTAGATATTCTGCAGGCCGAGTACCATCCGAGAGTTTCAGCTAAATTGTTTTCCATGTTGTATCGGAAAATGTTTCGCATAAAAGTTGCATAGTTTTGGTATGATTAGTCTCTTCGTTCCAAGAATACCTGTTCTCAAATTGCTTGGATATTCCCAGTTCGGTGATCGATCGATGATTCTGATGTTTTAAAAGTAACAAATAATAGCGAAAATTCGATAATTTTCCTAGTGATTCTAGAATAGAAGAATAATAAAAAAAGAATAATAAAAATAGAAGAAAAGGAAGAATAGTAGAATAATTAAAAAAAAAAAAAAGAAAACAGACGGATAACCGATATAAAAATTGGCTGAAATTTTGTCGATCGACAGCCGAAACTCAAGAGTCTGTCGTTTCCATGGTGTCGAGAAATCAGGTCGGATATCGAGAACGGGTGTTAACTGTCCGTCAAGATGCAATTTACCGTTTTATTAACGATCGAGCCGATTGGAAGCCGGAGGACGCTCGGATTGAAATGTGCCCTGTGTCATCGATTAGCCTCTAAACTCGTTCACCAAGTTCTATGAATCCATCTGTGTCACGGACGATTTCCTTGTTTTCCTTGCCATAAAATGTCGGCGTAGGCGACGCTGCGCAACTCTTCTGATCATCGTAGTGTATTTTTTGCCTCGATGCCTCACGACGACGCGCAGGATCGTAATCGCGCATAGATTTCTTCCTCTTGTTCGTGAGAAAATTCGTAGGGAAATCGGATGAAACGCGTATAAAGGATGCGATTTAGCTGTTCGTTGAACAGGAGCGAAGTTTATTCGTCGTTTCAAACTGTTGTATGAACTAGTTTTATTCTTACTTTCAAATTATGTAATTAATTTTAAAATAAAAATAAAACATGTTTGTGCAACAAAAGTTGAAAAATAAGGCGATTACTATTAAATATTTTATTTGCGAAATGAAATTCTGAAATTTAAATGGACATTTCTTTCGTTGTTTGAATATTAAGACCGAATATTTTGAATATTTAAAATGGAGTATTAGGCGAAATCAGCGTATTCCACTTGAAAATTAGGTATCACGCTCTGAATATAGAAACTGGAAGATAATTCGCCCGAAGGTCGCACGTATACTTTTACAATAAAAAAACTTCAGAAAGTACGTAAATGAGAATAGTTGGCTAACGTCATTGTACGAACAGAACAATAGCTGTATTGTACATTAGCGTACAAATATTATTTGTGTCCGATGAATTTTATCCGCTACCTTCTTATCTCTCCACCTGCCTTATTTATAACACCATTATCAATGATATACATATAGGTGTATATACTTTTTCGTGTAAATATAGACTTAGAGCGAGCTACCTTAAAGTTAAGACGCATATCTAATAGAAGTAGCAATCGTTTGTGTCGAATTACCATGTTTAACCATTGGTCTAATTAAAATAATTAAAATGTAACATATTTATAAAAAGCTTGTACTCCAATCCATCTTCTTTTTTTTCAATAATTCTTTTGTAATTTCAATTCGAAGGCTAATGAAGATATTAAGAAGATTGGTTGAAAAATGAAAAATATTATAATAATTATTATTTGTTAAACACATAGAATATTACAACGATAAGATTCGTAATATACCGAAACTTCGCAATATGCCAATCTTTACGAATTATACGAAAGTAAAGATACATATACAGCTTATATAACGTTAACATATATATTATACAATGTTAACTATAATATGTGTCAATGTATACAGCTTATACAAAAATAATTTCGGACTCAAAGGGATATTCGTCTATTGAAAACGCCAGCGACGAATGATTAACATATGAAAACCTTCGATGTGAGAACAGGAATCGAAAGCCTGGAGCTTCGACACGCTGACCCACTTGAGAAAATTTTATCCTCGGCTCGATTATCCTCGGCACGTGCCAGATCCGAAACATCGACGCGGCTAGACCGAACGTTCCATAATTTATGAATATCTGTACAAATCATTTGCTGGCCCCGTTAACAGGATCACGTCGATGGCGCTAAGAACAATACGACAGCAATGAAAGCTGCCCTCCACGTACGTAATCGATCACTCCCAAACAATCATCGTAAATACGACAGCGCCATGGAAGCGAACAAATCCTATAGGAAAGTCAGTTATATCGCACAATATTCCCATAGTCATATCGATATAACGATTTGTAAAAGTAATCCTAAGAGGAACAGTCGTAACATAACGGTTTACTTCGAATGAAAAAGATACGTGAAAAAGGTGAAACGATCGCGACGATCGACGACATAGAGGCGAGACGAATTTCTTGGAATAAAGAAAATACGTGAAAAAGTTGGAATGATGAGAACGCGACAGGAAAATGAGCGTGTCAGTGGTGGTGAGAGTGAGAGTGAAGTTTTTTCCTAACTAAGCACGAAGTACGGGAATGCAAACGAGTCGATTATTTCCTACGTCATATCGACGTGTATAATCATCATCTTCATAGATCAATATAAAAGCAACAGCGACGATCCTTAAATTCTTTTCAACTGGTTAACAACATAGAATAAAATAGCAGAGATAGTATTGAACTTGATCCGATCGGTGATGACTCGTTACGATGCAATGCCTCGCATTAATGAGCGAGCAGCCGCATGGACTAGTAATTATGCTAGCTGTTTTTCTAGCTGATAGTTTATCATATCTAAAGTCACGGCGCAGCGGTAAACGTGTTTTAGCGGTCGCGCGCGCGCGCGCACGTGCCTACTCACGATCGTCCTCCTACGCCACAAGCAATTAACACGTAGGATAATTAACCGTGAGCAATCGCGTTGTGGATCCTACGAGGCGTTCGTTTCTCTAACTAAAGTGCCGTATTTATATATTTAATATGAATCTTTATGCTATTGAATTAACATGAAATCCACATCTAGAGAGTAGAATCTAGAATTAATGTAGAATATAGAACGTCTAGAATCTAGTGATATAGAATATTCGTCAAATTTCCAATCGTCAACTTCGGAACGCGAAAAAGATTAAGAGGAGGAGTTTCTGAAAATATCGAGTCACCTACGAACTCAACGAAAGACTGATCCCACTAATTTCGCTAGAACTTCGGTAACTCGAATCTCAAGGGAACAGTTTCACTCTCTTAATTATGGAGATTTCCACTTAACGAAGTTTTCGACTGAGAGAGGTTTAACGAACGAAAATTCGGCTTTATTGTACGTGGGTTCGGTTCCCAGATGATTCAAAGACGTAAGGGACGCGTGAATTCAACGGTACAAACTATACTAACCGTGTACGCTTGTCACACGACTGACGAGAAGCAGTCAGTTTGCACGGGAGAAGCAAAGATACGACCAGGGACAATATATACATTGTTTCCGTATAATAAAGGCAAGCACGATACGCGCTAACTTACAGAAATTCTACTTGCAGAGAGACCGAGCTTCTCTGAATTTCAATTACGAAGATAAAATAGATAGCGGAAAGAATAATTCGATTTGAGGGAAATTAATATCTCGACCTGCAGAGCTGCTTCTGCAGCGCAGCAGAGAGGAACGAACAAAATTCGACTCTTATAGAGTTTTTTGAGCGAAACAGATTCCAGTTACCGAGACTCTAGCGTACTAACTTGATTTCTCTAGTATCGATCGTCGAATCGAAGTCCGTGGACTCTTTGACGTACTTTACGGAACAAATATACTAAATCGTAGACAGCAGTTGTTCGAACAGAAACGCGTTCGAGGCGAAGGATCCAGACCAGGAAAGATAAATGGCGTTACACGCCACGGTACTTGGCTAAACGTTTCATATTAATAAACCTTGGCTTGCAACCTGTCCAAGAGTTTCTAGCTCTTCGACTCTCCGTACGTTTCCATAAAGATTCATGGGCCCGACGTCAGCTTCGATTTTGAAGAATCGCCGAGAAGTGGGACGAACCGTGGAGCGCGTGTTTTCGCTACAGTTGGCGAAACTTTTAAGTAGGTAGTAAAGTTGGAGATACAAGCGTCCGCGAGGATGCTCGGTGTAACGCTCTCTCTGGATCGCGCACAAGACAAAAGATGACCTGTTTTGTAGGTCGTAAATTTTCTACCGAATACGAGGTACCAGAAAATAAGAAAAGATGGAAGATTTCGATAGGTCGCGCTACCAGGTAAATGTACGTGTAGATTTTTTTTAATTAATACGAGCAAGATATTAACGTTTCGATCAAGTACACCTACGTGTCAACTTTATCTGTGCGAGATTTCTCGTTGCCTTCTTAGTGGACAGATCGTAAATAATCCAGCGAGAAGAAAAAGTATGCGAAATGTATATTAAAGCATAATCTCCAAGGAAACGCTTGCACGTACAGTCGAGAACAAAGATAAATGCATAGACAGTGAGAGGTAGGTATCGATGAACTTTAATTGGACTAGCACCACCGCTATATATCTTTATAGCACTCAGATTATTATCCAATAAATAATCGAAACGTGGATTTCTGTGTAAACAAGTTGTATTTAAGGAAACTTCATTCAGAGACGTACATTTTCACCACTTGTCCACTTATTTCCGTTTCGGACGGCAATATTATTCAGTTTGTAACGACGATTTGTCGCTCAACGACGAATATACGCGCTGCAGACGGAAATAATGAACTCGTACGTAAGAACGGTAGCGTGCTGCCAATATCTGAGACTTTTATTGCGCGGACCAGCGAGCTAATAGTCGTCGTAAATCGTAGCGGAACCGTGGCCATAAAATCCAAGATGACGAGGACGCGTGTTTCGCGACGAGAACCGTTTCTGCCAATAAAACGCACCGATAGGAGAGTTCTCGTGCCAAAACGTTTTCGCCAACCGTTTTACCGTTGACATTTTGTTTCTTCTCGGCGAACCGGCCGGGATTAGCCACGTTATTAGTTTCCAGCGACGTTTGCGTCGTGTAAATAGAAATGCAAAGGGCGGTCGCGTCGTCTACCATAAGCGACGTCGACGGATATTAGGCGAGAGGCGCGCGCCTGCTGATGACTGATGATTCTAGGCAGTCTATAGTGGTTTAGGCAATTTAGGGAATTTACCGAGAGTTGGCTAATGGCTGCTGGAATGCGACGTTGAAGCGTTCGTGACGCGGTTTGACGAAGTTGTGGAACGAGAGAAGTTTGATAATTGATAGATGTAAATTGTTATCGATGAATGTCGAACGAAAAAGGAATGACCGATGATGTAGGGGCAGTTCTTCGCTGAATCATTTTTGGCGATTATACGTCGTACTGGTTGCTATTTGATTAAGCGTAGTTTGCGATAGACTTTGACGAAGTCTTGTAATTGATAGACGTCAAATTGTTATTGATAAACGATAGGAGCAAATGGATGTTATCATTGCTGATTTAAGGAAGGTTGTTTAGCGAGCAATTTCAGAATTATTGAATAATAGTTGCTAGTGTTGTGACGAAAGGTTTGATCAAGTTGGCTAGTCGAGGGAACTTTGGTAACTGATAGATGTAAATTGTCATCGATGATTGTTGAACGAAAAGAGGTTTACGATTGGTTAGTGGATAATTTTGGAATCAAGGCAGCAACTTGTTAAATATTTCCAATCCTCTCGACGGGGAATACTAGCAGAATTGAATATTCCTGAATTTAATATAATTTCGAAAATTCAATAGAAGGTGTACCATTGAACGAAATTGTACCAGACGATAGATGTAAAGCGTCAAGCAACAACAGAGAAAACTTGCGTATTTTAATTTAGTCGATAGATAACTGTATATATTAAAGTACTAATTTAAAATCTGTCACGTAAGAACATATCGTATTTCACGACAGAATCCAATATATCCGTGTCAGGAACAATAGCTAAGCTACGACAATTCTCAACTTTAATATTAATTTATAAAGTACAAACGTAGAACAAATGTAGCTGTTAAGGTAACATAAACTAAGAAGTTTAAAGTTTGACATGATTTCATGAATCTCGAGTTACAGAGAGTTGCTGCGACACTTTGTAGAGAAATACGAGTAGGTGTAAACGGAAAATTTAAACAGTCCATAGAGTGGTCTATCGTGGATCGCAGCCTCTTACAATTTCCAACGGTGTTTGCGTCCTGTTTGATTTATTAACGCTAGCTTGCTGCATAAATATGTCTGAATTTTTAAAAAGCTTCAAGGGATTATACGGCGCGCTTTTTACTTGAATTTATTGCTCCTGTAGCACAATTTCTTTTTTCTTCTTTCTTTTTTCTCCTTTTAAAAGGGATCGTATCTCTAGAACCTTTTCGATTTTGATCGATAAAAGGTTGAAGTTCGCTGTTTATTTCCAAATTGCTTTTTTGCATCGTAATTTTTCCCTAAAAATAAAATTATATATAAGAGAAGAGAATATAAAATTTGATACGATCGTATTAAAGTCATCGTTGTTCCAAGTTTTTGGCTGTAAAATTCTCACTCGATCGATTGAATCGATTATTACATGAAGCTTGATTAGATTAGAAATCTAATATATAGCATGGCAACTACATCGACAATGATCGTGCTGTTGCAAGAACCTGATATTGACAATGTACAGTACAAGCATGTCTATAATGCCTGTATTATAGGAAGACGCTGATATTGACAGTGCTCTAGTAGAACACCGATATCGACTAAATCACGCGCAACCCGCGATAATTTCAGCACTGATAGCGTTACAGCGAATATCGATAATATTACAGCGACTAGCGATAATATTACAGGGAAATTCCCTAATATCGGCTGATTATAAATTTCTTTGGCGAACTTTCTACAAATTGAATGAAAATACTAAAAAATCTAATCGACTTAATCCAACGATACTGATCTAAACTTGAACAAGATTATTTACGTCCATGGGAAACTTAACTCCATAATCTAACTAATTGCAAGTCGACGTATTAGGTTTTTCTTTTCGAAAGAAACATTGAACGTAATGTTGCTCGCAACAAGATCGGCGAGTATCCAACGAGACGTTGATATAAAATGGATTAATATTTCGCCAAAGGAAGTTCCCAGGAAGAAGTTGCAAGCTCGACGTTGTGGAAAGTTTTCTCTAACACACCGTCAGCAAAGAAACTTGGTTCTAAATGGATCTCATGGTTTCGTTACGTCAGAATATTCGGTGTAACAACGACGATGTTTGATGTTTCACGAGATTACGTCGCGGTGAAAATTTCGTATTACGTATCAAACGTTTGCAGAAGTCGCGAGCTTCGGCAGGAGGTAATATCAGCAAGAGGAATATTTCTGGAGTTCCCCTTCCTTTAATATACGTCGTTAGTCCACGATGACGAGATTCGTGTCGCGTTTCAGCGTCCACGGATAATCGAAAATCGATAGAAGTAATTGGACTATTCGAACGAAATGTGTGTCTTATACGCTATAAATAAAAGAGCATTTTATTCGTACAACATCTTCAATACTCGCGAGATACGTACAAACGATTAATATTTATATTTATTACTCGTGTAAAACGTAAATTATTTACAGGTGAAGGAATATCCAAATTTTTTGCGTACAAATAATCCACGGTATTTATATAATATATAAAAATTCTACGTTAGATAATATGAAAATTCTATATTTCTCAAATATGAAACATCTGCTATACCCAACGATATGTATTTTTCTACATCCGATCTATTCCTCAATTTATCTTAAGATGGTCCTATTAACGATATAGTTCGAACAATACTTACGCTTTACGCGACTGAAATAAACCTCGCGTAAGGTTTCAAGCGTTTAATCAGTTAGCTATTTCCAACGAGTACTCTGGCCACGAAGAAATGGCGATATTTTGTGTTGGATAATTTCCTATCGCTGATAAAATTAAAAAATAAAACATTTGCCATATCTTCTACTTTTCGTGACGCATCTTAGGTACACCTTAGGTAGGTTTCAAAGTTATCAAAGAGGTCGTAATAGCTAACTTAATAAGCTAAGAAATAGATTTTCGAATCATAGAAGGAGGACGGATCAAAATCGAAATAAAAACAGATTCCAAATTTCAATAATGAAAAAAAGGATGGGAATTAAAAAACAAGAGAGAAATATATGGAAATCTGATTGAAATCAACTAATTAGACATGCTAAGTACCATTTCCTCTACGATAAAAGTCGCTTATCGGCTGTCTCGTTTAACGCGTAATCGATGAAAGGTTATTCATCTTCTTTGATAAACATCGCTGTGGAGTGACAGAAGCGTAATAGGACGATGACGTTCGAAAGGATGTCATCCTGAGTACGGAGAAGTCGCATCGATAGGGACCTTGAGGGAACAACGATCACTGGCCAGTCAGAGACAAGAGAACGGGGGATATCGCGAATGAATGGTCAGGTATCGTGTTCTACGTTATTTATAAACGATGACGTATATCTCTCTCGTACGTTGCGACAAACTGACGACAGTGAAAATTAACGCGTCAGGATGTTGTACAATTAACGAGGTGTTTCGTGACCGGACTGTTCGAGCGACAATCGGCTTTCGACGAACTGTTCGACGAGCTTTGAATTCGCGACAGCTTGGCAGATTGACTGGTAGAGTAAAATTTCGCGGCTCTCGAGTCGCATAATTTCGTTTGTTTCCGAATGTTTGAAATTGAACATTCTGGGATCTCGAGATTTTAGATCTTTGAAAGTTTGAATTCTAGTTTCCTGAATTTTCGATTTTCAACCCTTCGATGATGGAAATTTTATATATTCGTATATTTCGAATGTTCAAACTTTGCAGCTTCGAGTATGGAGAATCGATAGTTTCCGAATCTCTCGTGTTTGAAATTATTTCAAATGCTGACTTGACAATTTTCTGACTGTGGATCCTTTCTAGCTACATTTGAAACTTGAGGTATGAACGTTTTTATACTTCCTGTGCGCGAAATTTCGAACGTTTAATTCAAAAAATTAGAAAAGAAAAGGTGGCGAAACTAAAGAAATAAAATGATAGTCTAATCGTACAATCTGTATAGGCCGAGAAGAATTACGTTAATGATATGGTATTACAGCGTATTTCAAAATTACGCTATCCCTATACAATTTGCTTCGTAATTACACGATGGAACTAACGCTAACGTTAATAAAAAAATACACGAGTTATACTACTCGCTATTAAACAATAAGTAATAGAATAAAATTGAACACAATAGAAACTAATTTTCAAGCAGCTACTCCAGAGAAACTAAACGTCTTGTACCAGTCGATGCATGGATATTAACAATGAATCTAGACTTTCACGGCTTTATGATCGGAGAAAGTTGTCGCTTTTGAAACGCACCGGCAACTTCTCTGTACGTAGCAACTTGGAAATTGAACCGCTTGCTATTCGCCGCCATTGTCGTGCATGTCTGTCCGTCTTCATTATGCGATTTCATTTCCGTGCAGATTCCTCTTGCCATGCAGAATACTAAAACGCGACGGGCCCTTTTCTATCTTTCCTCCTTGCGAGGGATGAGAGAGAAATTTTTACTCTTTTTCTAATTTCGGGCTGTGTTTCGCGAAACAGCTCCTTTGGAGACAAAAGTCATGAAGTATTTGCTCGTCGTTTGGAAAAAAAAAATATATTTGGTACAATTTATCTTGATGTAGCGCGAGATATCGTTTGGAAAAATGTAGAATAATTTCTTCTGCTCTCGAGGTATACTTGGAAAGTTTGAAATATTTAAAAAAATTTCCTTTTCTCGTTTAATTTGACGTTCGTTGTCCGAACGTCCTGTAGCCACGTAAGTCTCATAAATTTCAAGATTAGATAGAACCTTCTGATGAATATCGTTGTCAGTATCGTCTTCATCGTCGGTGTATCTTGATCGCCGGTGTAAAATACGATTTATGGCCTGTTGGTAATTTATATTTTTCGAGAAAATGAATTTTCTCTCAATTTCGCTGGAAATCTGCTAGCCAAATTCGAGATAGAGCGTTCAGAACTGTTACGTAGGAAACAACTGGTATAACGTATCGGATACGATGGTCCGAAAGGAGAAGCGATGATCTCGTTGCGCTGGTTGAGTGTCAAATCAACCCCTCGACGACGAACGAAAACTCAATTGTACCGCTAAAAGAAATATAAGTAAGTGGCTGAACTGTTGCCAGGGGCATTAAAGAAATGTTATTCTAGGATTATCTGTTGTTCCAACTCAAATACTTATCGCACTCGGGATAACAACTTCCCAACGATTATCTCTATTTTCTGAAACCCGCTACGTGTAAACTTCACTTCTTTACTTCACGTCTTTATTGCTCAGTGCAACGATTGGAGCGTATAAATTTCTTCGAGAAAAATACAAATTGAAGCTATGCGAAACGAATAAACGAAAAGAACACATGTGCGACATAAAAAGAAGAACCAATCTATATAGTTTGGAATTTATAAAATTTCAATGAAAAAATCACAACACCGATTAACCCATTGATTGCTTCTGCAACGATCCTCCACATGGATTACCGCGTCCTCTAAAAAGAACCAGCAAGTGTCCCGAAGTCCTAATACATTTGAACGTCGTATTCTTTGTACAACTACGAAATCTCGAACACAGATATTCCAGAAATGATATGAAGCTTCAAAAAAAAAAAAAAAAAAAAAAAAACTATGAAAGTCGCAAAGACTAAAGAAGTACCGGAATAACGAGAAAGAAAAGAAAAGCAAGTGCTCAGTGAGAAAACGACCTCGTGCAAGGTTCTAGTGTTAATTATTCACTAACTCACTTATTCCTTCCTTCTCGTTCGTCTACTCTTCTCTTCTCTCGTTCCCTTGCTATATTTCGCTCTTGCGTTTCTTGCCTTCGTTACTAGCGTGGCGGTGGCCGTGGTAAAAGGGGTACGAGCGAGGTTTGCGGCAGAAAAGCAGGCCACTAGGCAAGGTATAATGGCGAGGGTGGGAAGCCCGGGGCTGGAAAGGACATCTAATGCGGGATTTTCTCGGGTCGAGGACGAAAGTCCCAAGGACCGAAGGACAAAGCTCCGATCCACTTCTCTTCCTCTTAATTTTCCTCTTCTCTCACCATCTATTCTCTTTCCATCTATTATTTCTTCCATTTCGTAGTGGTTGTTTCTTTTTTTCTTTCTCTTTTACCCTTTGCGTCATTTGTTTTTCCGTTTCTTACCCTGTCTGGTACTTCTTTAATCTTCCTCCTCAGCGACCATCCATTCTCTTTCCATCTACTATTTCTTTCATCTAGTCGTTGTTTTTTCTACCATTTGCGTCGTTCGTGTTTGCATTTCTTACTCTGCCTGTTACTTCTTTAATTTTCCTCTTCTCTAATCACCCATTCTCTTTCCATCTGCTATATCTTCCGTTTCATGGTCGTTTTTTCTTTTTTACCCACCCGCATCATTTCTTATTCTGCCTGTTACTTCCTTAATTCTCTTCATTTGTAATCATTCATTCTCTTTCTACTATATCTACCACGTCTTCCGTTTCGTAGTCGTTTCTTTTCCACCCACTGCATCGTTCGTTTTTTCATTTCTTATTCTGCCTGTTACTGCTTTAAAACTTCCCTCCCCTGTAATTTCCATTATCTCTTCTTTCTTCCTCGTTATTTCACGTTCTTCAACTTTCTTCTCAAATTCTCTCCTATTCTCCATTTTCTCACTTTTGTTACGTACGTTCCAATATTTCTCGGCGGCCAGTAATTTCCAAGACTCGACTCCCCCAAAAGACAAAGCGTTATACAACAAAATTTGATTCCACATGGATAACCTGCTCCTCTCTTTCTCTCTCTTTTCTCTTTATACACAAAATTGTTGTAAACTAAAATTGTACGGTAATTACTGGAACACCACGTAAAAGAATCCTAAATTGTACCCTCCTATCTCACCGCGATTTTCTTCGCAACGAGAAGCACACGCATCCCCCGATCGCAAGGTTTCTTCGACACAAACAATTACCACGTCCTGGAATAGAAACGATTCGTTCACACTGTTTCCCATTCACTGCATGCGAAATTCTCCATTCGGACGGTCACGAGCAGCAAATTTGCTATCAGGCTGACTACATCGTCGAATTTTCTCGTTTACTCAGGCTCTAAGATGCATGCATTTTGATGGCGCAGCGCCCCAATGGTGGACCGCATGGGGTGGCAAGGACGTGTTGGGTAATATCAAATTTCTCCGGTGTATAACTTTAAGAATGTTTATTTCAATGTTACGGACGTATCGTTCCACATGGTAACGACGCACGTTGAGCATAAGCGATGACGACACAGAACTGATACAAACTTGATACAGACTTCGTACGAGCTAACTGTGTTTACCTGTCTGACGGACTAAGCATGCGACTATCAGCGACCATCGTGAACTGCTATCGACTATCTATTGTGACGAATCACCGACTACGTTGGATTATCACCAGCTTTCGTTCCTTTCCCTTTTTATAGGGTGCCGAAGTCCTCGGAAGAGAGAGTTTTCTCATTCTGTGGAAGTCATCAGTTTTTTTCGTAAATCCCAGGATTCTTTTACGACGTCCTGTCCTCGGACGTCGATTCACAGGCTGCGTGGCTAACACACGTACTTCAACCCTCGAATTTTCTCTACGGCCATAGGCCAAATCTCGTTTAGAGGACGCGGAATTTCGGTTGCATTCGATTCCACAGCGAAGAGACGGATGATCGGGCGAAAACACTTTCGTCGATTGGGGTGGATTTCTTCGCAGGCCGATCGTCTTCCGCTCGAATGCAAATACGGATATCGAGGAACGAATTGCGGAATGCGAGCCGAGGGAATTTAACTACGCGATGGCAGATACGCGCGCTCGTTTCTTATTCAATGAAAGGGGGACGCGACTGTCGCAGCGGTTTGCTCACTTTCGAGCTTTCGACTTTTTCCAGATTTTCGTGCGATCAGGTTTTGTTACCTACGTATATGGCTGAAGATTTTTGACAGTTTCTTGGCAGATTGGATGGCACGTGGGTCTTACAACATATCGCGTGAAGCTTTTGAATTTTCATCGTTCAACGAACTTGGCGAATACTTTGCGAATTTGGAATTTTTCAGCTGCCAATCTATAGGTTTGAGGAATCGAGAACTTGGAAGTTTGCACGTTGCGGTATTTGGATATTTTCGAACTTCCGAGGCTCTTTCAGTGGTCTTTGAACGTCGACGTCTCAAAACGTTAGGAAGTTGGGAATTTTGGAATTTTGTACGGAGAGAAGCTTGATATTTCATTGATATTTAATGGCAGGAATGTCCTGTTATTTCTCACACACTCATCAGTGAGAATTCTGATTAGCTCGGTTGCTTGAACATTCGTTACATCTTTTCAACAGTGAGTGTACGAGGTTTGATGAAAAAGTTCTTGCAATTTTGCAATTTCCCGATTGAGAAAACGATTGTTTTACGTTGTCGATCCACCTGTTGGTAACCCACTTCGGTTTATTTCTTTGGATTGATCGATTACTTCAGATTTGCTCTAGTACCGAACATTCGGCGATTTTGTGGAACAACCTGCTCGTTGCTCTTTAGAAACTTTCTGGCAAATAGACAATACGGTTATGATTTCTCAATCCCTATGTTCGCCAGATATGGCATCGTACAATTTCTTTCTATTTCCAAGAATGAGAAAAGTTACGAACTTTCAAGCTACGACAATCCCAAAGCATTGAAGATATAAAACAAAAATGCTGAGCGATCTGAGGCGCATAAGACAAAGTGAATTCCAAAAATGTTTTGAGGACTGGGAAAAACAAAACTGTGTTATTTTTAATGGGAATTGCTTTGGCCAGGATAATATAAATATTGAGGAATAAATACATGTCATTCTAAGAAAAAAAATTACACGAACTTTTCGATCATACCTCGTACAATCTCCATAAATTTATATTTTGTATAACTAGCTACAATTCATAATTGTTACGACACGCAATGTCATAGTTGACTGTGAAGTTTTATCGGGTTGGAAAGTAAGTGATTGTAGATTTTGTCAATATCACCTAATGACAAAATCACTTAGTTGCCAACCCAATATATCAGGGCAGTTACGAATTGTATGTACTTTAAGAAGATCGATAGTTCATTACTGCACAGGTCTAAAAACGCTATATCTCTAGTGATCCAGCAGATGGAGAATTTTTAGGGCTACAAGGGGAAAGAAACTCTCCTTGCTTCTTATTCTTTTGATATTGAAATATCACGAGAGATTTTACTTTTCGTAAAAGATCTTTTCGTGCATTGTATTGGATTGTTATTTTATGATTTGGTGGTGAAGAAGGATCTTTGAGTTTCATTTACTGGTAAATAATACTTGCGGCAGATTCTTATTTATCGTCGTTTCTTCTTTATTCCTTGCTCGTTCGATTATCAAAATATATACGTCGAATCTCGATTTTTATTCTTCAATGAAATTGAGCGCAACAGTGTTTCAGCCTATCTATTAGGCTATTAAATTACATTACAATAATTCACGATAGACTCGTTTCCTTTCTTAAACCTTCTGCTACTGAACTAACAATGAAAATAATAAAAATAACAAAAAAAGTATGGATATTGGAAACACCTCGGATCAATTTAAATAATTCTACAAAGTATCGATATGAATCTTATGTTGCAAAATGCAGAGATTACTCTCTGTATGCGGAGTTCTTCTTCTATATAAATATTCCTATGTGACAGGTCAAGATTCTGATGAAGGTAGAGGTTTGATTATTGCATCTAATCCTCGTTAGTTTCCTTTCTTTCCCTGTACGGATTTAATGAGGTAGATACATTTTGTGTTGGTATCGTATCTAATGGATCACCAGGGACGTTGTCGAACACGCGATCCACCAAGTATTTACAGTGTTGACTGATCTAGACACGTGTAGATGTATTACTATCGTGCCACCATGATTTAAGATTAATCGACACGATTTGATTTATTAACAGTCAGACAGCGGATGACCGTTCTAATCTAAATTTCAAATTGCCTTCCGGATATCAGGTTGGATCCAGATCAATCGTTATATTTCGTACGAGATCACCGACTGTTCTAATATTTTTCAACCACGACAGCAACGTTATACGCCCCATGTGTCATTCTAGGCGATCCTTGGAAATATCGTGCAACATTCCTCGCCACATTCGGCCAGGATCTCACAAAGGATATAACTTAACAAGCACGAGGATGGTACCCCGCTGGGGGTAGCCACCGACACGATAATCAAACAGCTAAAAAATTTCACCAAATGTCCAAATTGGACAAATTGTGAATGTAAATTATTAAATAAATAAAAAAAAAAGACTATTCGGCCAGGAAATATCGCCAGATCGGGTCGAAACAGCTTTCGATACGTCGCCTTTATCGGATATCACCGGTCGTTGCGACAACGAGAGAAAAAGTCGACTATCGTTTGGCACGTAAAAGAGACTGCAAGAGTTTATTCAGCTACAACGCCGAT